>NW_010532327.1:10952-19280 GCF_000687285.1 Phaethon lepturus | reverse complement strand
GGCGGCGTGACTTGCCGGGGGGCTCAAGTTCGACGGGAAAACGCCAGCTCGAACGGGCCTTTTTCCCCTCGAGTTGACAGTCCTGTCGTCTGGGGCATGGGGGCTTCCCAGAGCTCCTCCTTGCATCCCTGTCCCTGACCTGACCGACGCTGCTGCAGCCTCCTTCCCCCTCTGCAGAACTGGTATCTGAAAGACGGACATAACCCCCGGGTGAACTAAAGCGGGGGCCGGTGGTGGTTGAAGGCACGGTAATAACAGGAAACGTTCACACGGACTAGCTGGGCACTCAGCTTGCAGGTGTTGGCTGCAACAACTTGTCACTTGCCTCTTTTTTTTGCATTTTGTTCCTAAATGGGCTGGATGCACACCACTTGGTCCCAATCACTGCATACGTGACACAGATGACGTTCATCTTCGTTCTCTTCCGAAGCAGGTTTAGCTTTTACCAGAGATTTTGCCTTCTCCAGAAGGGAGATACTGCACATAGGATTCAGGGAGCAGGACAACACCGGTGATACCCAGACAGAGACTGTAAGAACCATTAGACTCTCAACCTCAATAAGGCCTGAGAATTGTGCCAATATAAATCCAGCCATTGCCTAGCCAGCCATTGTCTTAAGATCCATTTTTGGTTCACAGAGTCCTCCTTCCTCTCTGGGTTAAATGGCTGGGCATTGATTGAAAGATAAACTGATGCACATGGGGAGAAGTTGAGGGTGTCTGTTCAAATGTTGGTGATTCGCTTTTGTCTCGGTTACAGCACTAATTAGAGGTACAGATCTGGGTATTTCAGAAAAATGGGTAAACTCGCAGGGGGAATATATGTAATCATGCTCTGAATGTCCCAGATCAACTCAATATGAATTTGGAAATATTTGCATAATGCATTTAATTGGCCTATAACAGACATAAAAAATCTCATGGTGATTTTATGTAAATCTAGTTTTAAAAACTCCCTAAATGCATATTTTCACAGTACAGTCCCAGTTTATGGTGCAAATTCTCATAAACCTCTCCAAGAGCATTTTCCTCTCCCTCACACCCTCTAAATACCGTCAAACAGCGTTGTCGCCTTCCAGAGGTAAGAAAAATGTAGACTCCCCTTTGAGCATGGACTGAAGTGTTCTTATCAGTTCCTGTGCACCAGCTCTGTGCTAGAAGCAGGCTGTGTTTTCAGTAATCCACTTAAAAGAAAGCATTTCTCAACCCCCATCAGTATATACTCTATGCTGTATACACTTCTCTCTCCTCGTAGCTGTCAAGCTGCAGGTGCCAAAGAGTGGCTGTTTGCTTAGAAAGTTGGCTCTGTATACTGAACTCTCTGGTTAGTGTTTGATGACTAACTTCCAATATGAAAAGAAGCTTAAAAGCCATTAAATACAGATTTAATGTTACTATTCAAAGCTGTCACAATTCAGGCATGACTTGGCAAGCTGGCCTCTGCCTCACTTCCATCTCTCTCCCCCTCACGAATGCCATGGCTCTTCTCCCACATGGGCACCTTCTGACCAGCCTCTCTCATCCGGGGTCTGGGAGTAGGAGAGGGGCTTGCAGGAGATGGAGGCCTTGGGGAGGGGAGGTAGTCTCACTTCCCTGAATGCAGCCTGGCACCACAGGCGTTCTCTCGCACATGAGATGGTACAGTGCCTGTTACCCAGTCTGCTACAAGTGGATTTCAGAAGTCTGTTATTTCCATATAAGCATTGTTTTTATTTCCACAGGCATGTTGTGCAGTGAGGGTTGTGCTACAGCTGCATTTTGGATGTTCAGTGAGACCGTGAGAGTGGTAGGTGCTACTAGAAAGTTTTCGGGTGGAGGAACATATCTCACTTGGCTATCCTCAGTGGAGGAATAACTTTGTCTCCAAAAGTCAACTTGGAAGTTGAAGAAAACCCCTATTCCGTTCACAGATTTGTCCCGGACAGACTTATTAACAAAAGCTCACGTCCTGCCTTTCTGAGTACTATAAGCTTCCCTGTCAGGGCCCAAATGCAGCTTAATCAGGATTTCCTGGACAACACAAATATATAAAACAAGACTAAGCTGGTCATTTCTTTCCATTTCCTTGTTCATAGTTCCCAGTTCCCTACTTGCAGATGGCAGTTTATTACTTACTTCTAGATTGAAGCTGTGAATATTTAACCACAGCCTGACTGAGGTAAGAGAGAGCCCACTTTGAAGAGCCACAGATTAAAGCTGTAAATAATTAACTCCAGCCTGATGGGGTAAGCAGGGGTCAGCTACTCAGTTTGCTGCTCAGAAAGGCAAAATATCGGAGCACTAAATGTTATGTCTTCTTTCTAAGCCTTAAAAAGAGATACACAGAATACAAACAAGCTAGTACCCCTCACATCTCAGGGCCTCTTGAGCTAAGTGCTTCTTGCTGCAGTTTTAGGTACAGCTTTTTAGAACAGTCCATAAAAAATACTGAGTACGAATGATGTCTCTTTAGTATTCCAACCATTTCTCAGCTTGCAGTATAGTATTTCTGTCAAAATCCCATGCGCACTACACTGTTATTCTCATACGAAGAACACTTTCAAGCTTCCACAAAACTTGCATTTTTACTAAAAACTGTAATTTCACTGGTCACAACATATACTTTTAACACAAAATCATCCTACCCACAGACAAGAACTGCTGATGTGCCAGTAAAGCCCTTATTTTGATTTGTTTATTAGCTCCAGTGTCGCTTTGTTTAAGAATCACACAACAACCTACTTCCCACATCCACTGACTGGGAAATAAATAAGGCCTATACAGCTGCACTAACACAACATAATGTTCACGCCTATATGAAGCTGACACCTGTGGCTGAGGGCGAAGACATCTCACCTTACTTTAGCTGTCTAAAAGTTAGCCTTAGAGTAAAGTTCCAGGAGATGGCTGATACAACCTAGCACCTTTTCTGCCATCTAAAAGAGCAGTCTTGTCTGACTGTAGTCCCAGATCAGGTTCAAGGACCAAAGGATGGAGGACAAAGGCTGGATGAACAGAATTGCCATTATGGTAGCAGCAAGCTATTAGTTCACCTACATTCCCTCAGTCATCAAAGGATGGAGAGGAGTCTAGATATTTTAAAATCCTCTAGGCACATGAGCTGATGACAGAGAGCATGGTTAGCCCAGACATCTACTTTTTAGGTATCTGGTGTTAGATGACATGAATCCTAAAGAAAATCTTCTTTGAATAGTATACATCATATAATGTGAGCTACAAGATGTTTTACTGACTGGCAAACATTGGAATTACTGCCTGTGATTTTTGTTTGGAATGAAACGAGGCAATCGGTACACAGTATGGTGATATTGCCTTGACAAAACTGTTAATGACATAACTGGAATGAGTAGTTTGAACCAAAATAAAAACATTGATGACTCTGAATAAGTTTTGTCATAACTACTTTTAAAAGAAAAATAGGAAATCTGCTTTGAAAAGTTGATATGTCCCATTTTGACGTTTTTTATATGATGCAGATTGTGTTTTGTTTTGAAGCAGCCAATTAGTTTTGATTTTTTTTCTTGTTCTCTCCATGTGATATATAAAAACAAAACATGGGAGCACTATGTAACACTTTGATTTCACTACAGTGTAGGAAGAGGTTTCCTAAAATTTCAGGGAAATTTTAGCATTTCAGGTCAAAATCAAAGTCAAATTTTGTAACCCTGCACTATCTGCAACCCAAAAACGTCTGTTCCCTGCAGTGCTCTGTTCACAAAGCTGACATTTGCCTGCTAATTTTCAAATTGAGGGTTCTTGGCATGGAGTATTGGTCTTTCAGCATTCTTGATAAGAGCTCTGCCCCTCTTGTGCATCATTCGCTGAAGAGCACATAGTCCTCTTTGGACTACTGTTAAACTATTGTGCCTTATTTCACTGCTTGCATCATATTTCTCTCTTAATGTAGGTTATCATAGAGCACAGAATTACAGCTACTATTAAATGCAGTTTTCTTCTTTTGCATAATCACTGTTTTCAACTTGTTACTAATAATTTACACCATTATGAGAACAGACGCAGCCTCAAGCAAGGACATTTACAAAAGGTTACATTCATTGCAAAATGCTTTGAAAGACTCCTAAGAAGTGTTTGGACTTAACACAGCATTATGCTTATCTCACAGATATAATCAAATTAAAACATCTGTTATGTGTAATCATCCATCAGAAGGAGGCAATCAGCTTGTTATCAACTCCTGAATACATCAGAGGCAACAAGAATAATGTTATCTTCAAAATTTATCTCAGTAATGCTTTCTATACAAATCTCCTGAATGACACTTAGCAAAATAAAGTTTAGAAATATTATTCAAATTAGCACTAGATTCTCAGGGCACTGCTGTTCACATGATCTCTGGCTTTTGGCTATAATGCAAATCAACCATTTTTAAGCTTCACTGAATTGGCTCTTTCTGTGTTTACTGTGTATGTATAAATAACTCCAATAGTGAGAGCAGAAGTACGTAAGTGTCAGAAGAGATATCACTCCCGCAGTGCTTCTGGCCCTGCCAGAAACAGGAAGCACCGTTAATCTCCCCACACAACCTTTTACATGAAGAATTTCATTCTGTTTTTCCAAAAGCAAAGGGCATTTGGAGAATTTTATAGTTTTCTTCAATTTCTTGTACTTCTTACAGTGGATATCTGAACTGGGGAAAACCCCTTCACATTTCCATAAGCATGTTCTACCTTTTGTCTTAACTCCTTTACATGTACAAAGAAATAGTAAAGTCTAGATGAAGTGGCACTTTTAAAAGACACAGAACCAAATTATTACAGATATACTTGGGAGATAAAATTTAAGTTGCTCAAAAATATAGTTACCCCTGGAACTTGTCTTCATTACCACATAATTTGTAGTATTTATTATCATCAAAGCTTGTTATTTTAGGCTTTTCATTAGAAACAATTTGAACATTGGATGCCAAGCCTCAGAAAATATCTGAAGTTATCAAAAAAACTAACGTAACACAGAGGCCCTTCTGTTTCATTTTTCCCACTGGAACAAAAGGGATTTGTGAATCTATGATAGAGTATATCCCTAAATCTAATCTGAAAGAATCCCGATACTTAAACCACAAAGCCCCAGAACCAAGGAAAGTATCCTCCCACTCCACCAAGCAGAAGATCATGCCTGTGTTATTCAGGAATGATGATGTTCAACTGACTCATTTGACCAGGATCTTTAAACAAGTTTATTTGCGATAGCACAGCTGTTCCTCTCAGGAAGGAAATGTATGGTTCTATAATTTTTATCTGCAAGGCAACTTTATGATCTGTGGTCACAGGAGGTGGCTACTGTGCTTTAGAGGTCAGAAGCAAGCAGTACAAGAGGATCCAGAATGCCTTGGGAGTTGGATATTATTCCAACAGAGCTGACCCTGGAACAAATGGACTAACTGTGGCTTGCAAATAACACAGCTAATATAATTCACTTTTGATATCTTCCTGTTCTTGTGATTGAGATCATCACCAAACCAGCCTGTGAGCCCTGTTCTTAGGCTGTGCACACAGAGTCTTCCACATCTTCCAGGTGGTATGACATCTCCTCAGTAGGAAGATGCTCGCTCTGTAATCCTACCAGCCCTGAACGTTGGGTGTGCATTTCCCTTCACAAGTCAGGCAAGACTAGCAGGGCTACTGTCAATAGTTTCAATCCGTGGTGGGAGATGTCTAACACTGGGCAGTGAAAATTACATGGTGCTCACCTGGAACTCTTAATAGGTGTAAAGGATAGCAACTCCACCTGGTAGATGGGGACAAGCCTCAGGGGCATTAAGGAATTCTGCAAGGATCAGGGAGAGGTTGTTAATCCACAACCTCAGTGGTATTCAAGGCTCTCTGCATCTCTGTAACAACATAGGGGCTATTAGAAAAATCTTTAGTGCAATTTACACCCATTTTATTACTCTTTTACAATATTAAAGTGTTATAAATAGTCCTTAATGTAGCTGAGAATTAGATGCTTTGCAGGTAATAAAAGATGCATGATCCACTCCACTGCCTATGGAGAAATAACAATGTGCATTTTCTGTCAATTTGGCATTTCTGGAGTGTAAATTCCCCAGGTTCTGCATCCAGATATTGACTGCAGGGAGGGAACAAATGAGCATTGCTGGTTTAAAGTCAGTCTTCCCTTCTATACAAAGATGCATAACATTTCTTGCTCAACTTTGCCCTGTCTGTAAAGAACCTATCCCTGGTGACCTATGGCTGGAGAAAGTTATTTGGTAATTCTGCCTACTATAAATTGAGGTGTAGTTGAGACTGGTGAGGGATGAGTGTGAGGGAGCCTTGGTTGCATCTTCACGTGCTTTGAGGTATAGATAATGACACATATTGTCTAGTGCTGCCACAGTTTGATCTCTGAATCATGCAGCAGTTGGAGCCCTCCTGTTCTGAGGGACTGCCCATCTAATATAAAAGCTGCTTAGAAATTAAGGAGTTTCTAGGCTTTATGGTGAAGCAAACAAGGCAGCCAGGCAATGGGGTGGGACATTGTACAGGAAAGTGTAGTGACGCTTATTAGTGAGTGAGGAGATCCTGTTGAAGTCGGGCTGAATTTTCTGAAGAGCTTTTATAGTACTTGCTATTTGATACATGTGTTTGCTTGCTGTAAATATTAGCCTGGTTTTCATCTCTACCTTTCTTTGATGATTTTTTACTGTCATTCAAAAGTAAGACAAGATTGAAAAATCAACTTTAGTAATCTCCATCACAAATGAAAAGTAATTTACAGCTGTCTGTCTGCATGACATTACTCTTGTATGACTTCAATGTTTTTCCTTTAAAGACATGCTGTCCTGAATTGACGTCTGTCTTTTCTTCATTTTCTTGCCTTTTTTTGCCTCCTTTCCTTGAGTTACTTTCTCTTATTTCTCCTATTCTCTGATATTTCTTTCCTTCTTTCAGTTTATTTGTTCTGTGTGTTTTAATCTACCGCCATTGACTTTTCATCTGGGTGTCAATTACAGACTGCTATTTTAAAAACAAATCCTTTTTTACCATCTTTGCAATTACTGCTGTTTCAAACTATGCTACTGTTAGACTTAACAAGCTGCTTCTTCCGAAGTGTGTCTGCTTGTGTGTTTGTGTGCGCACATCAACATTTCAGTCGGAAGAAATTCCTGACTATCAGTTTCACAACTAGCAACAAAACCACTCAATTTATCAGTGGTAAGACTTCTGGGTCTAATATAGTATCTTTTAGTCAAAGCCCAGAATAAAGTGCATTGTGAAAGGAGAATGGCATAATATACTTTACAGCTCTTTCATTTGCCCTGTTAACCACAATGAAGAGTCCCAGTCCAAGCTGGTCTCCATTCCGTTACTGCCCTCAACAATTTCTTCTAGCTATTCTCAGATGTGCTGATAAGCTGATACATAAAGCCTTGCAAAAAGCCGTGGCACTGAGGTCCACTTTTTCTACCAGTGCAACTAGGTAGACGTGTGTGGTGCTGGCAGGGTGTAGCTGAACTGGTGTAGGCATTGCAGAATGAGCTTGGTCTCTTGCGCAGAATCTGTTCCCACTCCTCTCTGATCTCCTCCTGAAGCTTAGTGGCGTATCAGGGAGTATAGATCCTATTTTTACTTTCCAAAATGTGCTAAATTTGCAGCAAGGACACGAACTGACTTGTGAGTGCTGAACATCTTCTGGTGCCGTCCCACAGTTTGCCCTGGCTGTGAACTCTTCCACCCTTCCCAGGGACTGAATCATTAGCTCAGATGAATGCTGCACTGAGCTGCACTCCTGGACTTACTTGACACACTCTCCCCGGGAGACCCAGAGGGGACAAAGGTAGAATAGGCTAACTTACATACTCAGATTCAGGTTACCAGAGCCTACGCTGACTGCAGCGAAGACCTATCTTACAGGTAACTAAACTGGGAGCTAAAACACCAGCAGACTTTCACCAGAACCCAGAGCTGTAGCAGGATGTTTCAGTCTCAGAGCACCTCCTTTCTGTCCTGCCTTCCCCTTGCCATCAGTGCATTCTCTCACCTGCTCCTTCCCGTTCCTGAGGTCTCTTTTTCAGCTTGCCAGCTGCTATTTCTAGCCTCTCTGAGTTCCTGCCAGCTGCCACTGCTTGCTCGGCCCACTCAGCCCACTGCCCGGCTTGCTGGGCAGCCGCCCCGGCTGGCAGAGTTTGACATACTTGCTTTGGGTTGCCATGCCCCTCGAAGGCATGCCTGGGGTACATGTCCCTGCCCATCCTGTATGGATCATCCTCCATGGCTCTTATGGAAGCTTTTACATGGTATTTTATGCAAAGTTTCTTTAAACCAATAAAGATTCAATAAACAAAAGCAATCTAAAACACCTGTTAGG
>NW_010532327.1:4039-10921 GCF_000687285.1 Phaethon lepturus | reverse complement strand
TCCCTACTGAGCAGCAGTGGGCAAAATAATTTAAAAGGTAAACATGATTTTTAGCACTGAATTGCCTTTAATACTAATTAAAGTTTGCTGGTGCCACAGTCATATAATCATTGACAAGAGGCTTTTCATCACTGGCTTTCAACACAGAAAAAAGCAGAGTAAGTGCTGGCTTGGACTCTTTAAGAACTTGGATATCTGGCTGCTGCTTATTGATTAGTTTTGATGTTGTTCATCCTCTTGGGTGTTAGTGAGAACAATAAGAATCTGGCAAAGAACGAATCTACACAGACAGCTCAGGTATTGTTCCTTCCCTTCCCCATACCAAGCCAGACATGGCTGTCGGCCCAATCATTTAGTACAGAGCCTCCAAAAGTCTTCAGTCATGCAGAACATCCCCTGAAAGTCACAATTCCTTCCACGTGCCATGACAAATGGTGCCAGCTGCGGTCGTATTGCATGATACAGCTGGAGCGTGGAGCCAAGTTCCGTTGCCTTCCTGTTTTCTGCTTACTGTCCACCCACCTCATGGCAAAGGAAGCATGCCTTTGAAGGGGCTTCCCTGGCAAGCAGAAGGCAGACAGCTCATGGAGGTGACGAAGGGAGCAAGGTACCGTGTTGCCTGTTCTATATAGACATGTAGACCTTCACCTCACTGACCTGTAGCCAAGTGGTCATAAGTGTAACTCATCTTACAATCTTCCACTGGAGACAATGGCTGGAGGTAACCACTAGAGAGACCAGAGTCTTTTTTTTTGCAAAAAACTATTTTTTTGCATTGGAATAAACAACTCAAGCTACAAATCATTACAGTTGCACCAATGTATGCTGCTAGCCTGCACCTCTCTCCAGGGAGCCATATGAGCTTTCTAAGAATCAGAGGAAACCCAATGATGCTCACAGGCTAAGAGATACGCTACTCCCTGTGAAGTGCTCGATGATCCTCAGCTGGAATGTGTGGTGGAGAAAGAGACCCCTGGGAAGCACCGGTAAGTTTCTTTTCTCATGAGTGATCATTATGACCTAAAAAAAAAAAGTCCCTTTTCTTACAGCACTGAGCAGATTTTTAGATGAGGATGTATATCAATTCTTATTTCTGTTGCTGACTTCTGTGTGTGGCACATGAACGGACAAGATGGGGGATAACTCCTGCCTCTGGGGACATGTTTTCTCATGTGTGACATGGAAGTGGTAATTACTACCCCACAGTGTGGTTGAGACATATATCAGGGTATATAAGGCATACTTTACTTCCCAGGTAGAAAGCACCGTAGAAGATACATGTACTTCATAACTAGTAAGTTTTCTTCTACATGGCCTTTCAGGTGCAAACATCATTCTCTTTACGGTGTTCATGTTGATGACTCTTAAGAAGACATCTGCAGTATCAAATGTGATTCATTTGGGGCATGCTAGCATCACCACTTACTCCTTCTGACTCGGTGCCAATCATAGACCGGCAACGTGAGCTTCCAGGTGTGAAAGAAGTGGTGACAACTGAGAACTGGCAGGTGCTGATAGAGTGTGTAAGCCAGTATGTGGTAAGCAGGAACCAGTGTGAACTTTGGTTTCAAAGCCTGACGCATGCGTCGCAAAGGCTGCATTTGCAGACCTAGGCAGGATTTAGAGGTTGTTTTGCAGCAGCCACGGAATAACCTTCTGCTATCGTGCTACAAAAGATGCACACCACTTTCAGCTTTTGCAAACCAGTTTACCGCAGAGACTTCCTTGTGGGCTTACCTCTGCCGCGTTGATACTATTGTACACAGGCAACTAGGCTGCTCAGAGCACGCAGCTGGTGGAGGGCGTTCTGCTTCCTTTTACAGCACGCAGCCATTTCTGGCCTTCAACTATACCATTTTAGGAGATGGGCCCCAAGTTGTAAAGTCTGAATCTGGATCCAAACACATTTTTCTTCAGCATTCACAGGAGATCTCATCCTAGGTTTGGGTTTGCTTCATTCAGATCAAAGCCCAGCTGCAAAGCTTGTCTTCCAACCAAAACTTTCTCAAAGCTTTGGGGTCTGGGGTTGTAGTTCTGATTTAGCTCCATTTCTAGATATTTTTGAAAACTCAAAGATTTAAGGCCAGACCTTTGTCCCACTGAAGTCAGTAGAGTCTTGCTTTCTTGACACTGATTCAAAAAAGGAATTTAGGTCATATAGGTAAGATCAATGCCAACTGGAATTTTCAGGAATTTTCCTACATGCCTAACATTTTGTTGCCAATCAGACACCTTAGGTCTGTAGAAATCTCCATTTTGTGACCACATTTTATTTCATTAGACACATGGCCTTCTCTATGTAGTTGTTAACTCAACAAATGTGTCTGAAAAAAAGTCCTTGTTTGGTTTTACCTGATACATTCTATTAGTTGCTTCTGGGGTGGTGGGTTGTTTCCTTTAGCAGATTTAGCACTGAGGTAGGATAACAGATGAGAGGGGACTGCCAAGCCATTTCAAGGCAATGATTTTTATGTTTCTGCCATTGTGTAAAGCCACGGTCCAAGCCAAACAGGTGAGACCTGACGGTGTGCTGAATAGCTGAGAGCACCTGTTGTCCAAATGAGAGGATAGCAATGTACGCAGAGCACAACACTCCCCAGGCTCTCACAGGAGTTTCTGAAACAGTTTTTTGGTTTAGCTCTATGTTGGAAAGGGTTTTGGAAAACATCTTGCTCTAGGAAAAAAAGTATTTCTAAAGCGTATGTTATTAGTTATCTTTGCTTATTTGTTTGTAACAAAATTAAAATTGAATGGGTCGTGCTCACTGAGCAGCACAGAAACAGCAGTTGGCTTGAAATGAAATGAGCTCAACTTGAACATGCTCAGCTTCACATACATGTTAAGCAATTTCCTGGTAAAAGTGTGATAAAGATAATTTGTGTAAACAGTTGCTTCTCCAGCCGTGTAGAAAGAAACACTATCAGTAGCAGGGGGTGGCTGTGGTCACTGTTAAACAGTTTCAGTGGCCTCTGATTACTAACCTAGCACTCCTCCACATAGCTGTACGGTGCTCCTGGGCTGCTGTCAGCCTCTCAAACAGCAGTTTCTGTTCAGAGTCTGTGTGAAACTTCATGGTGTTGGATGAAGGAAATTTTCATATATCTGGATGTCATTTCAGATGCCCAATAATGGCAGCTGGTTTTTAAGTGCTTAGAAAAGCAGCAAGAGCAAAAAGACTCTGTGAGACTTTAGAGATCAGAACGGAGCCCTGGGAAGATGTGCAGTTGCAGCAGCACCTGTCACATCAAGCTACTATGCATGTAGGTTAAGCTGTGCAAGGAAGAAAAGAGGAAGAAATTCATGCGGTTACTTATGGTCACTTCTCAGTTCTGTTAACTGCTTTTTACCATGTGAGTATAGGCAAGAGATTTAAGATTTAAACACACAAAGAAAAGGTTCTGCAAGGAACAAGCTGTTAAATGTCTGTGTCACTGGACGTTAAGACACTTGGAATACTTCCACATTTATGAAAGTGGCAGGAAGCGTTTTTGAAGGGCTCAGCCTCACAATACAACAGCTCTGTGAGGCCCACATAACTATGTGGGACGCTTTCCAGCAGCTGGAAAGTGGGCAGAGAAGTACCTGGATACAATGAAGTCCGGTGTTACCAAAGTCATGTTTTTAACTCTTTCCACATACTGGCTTTTCTATAAGCAGAAGTTCCCTAGCACTGTGAAATGCTTCAGGCTTTTATCCAGAAAACAGCTTCATTAAAGCACATGCACAAGTCCTTAAATAAAGGAAGAATAGCATTCTGTAAGAAACCATGATGGTGAATTGTTCCCTCAAGAGAAACAGCAGCACACCCCTGTGCACCCCTTCCAGAGCCATCGGGACAGCCCTGTGGGCAACCTCTGCAGAACCACCCCCAGCACCACAGGGCAGAGGGAGAGGTGAGACCCTTCCAGTCAGTGAAGCTTGTCCTTCAGGTGTACATTTCCTTTTCTAGGAGAGTTAGTGTCTCCACATCTCCTACCACAAAAAGACTGTTCAAGCTGATGGCAATATTTCAGTATGGGTATGCATTCAATTAATGGAAAAAATTTTCCCTACCTTAAAATTGAAAGCAAAAAACCCCATGTTTTAAAGTTCTGTAAGCTGCTGGATATTTGGAAACAAGCTGATATTTACCTCATTTTCTTTTTCACAAACCACACCTTGTCCTGCCTTTTACATCGTATGTCTTTCCTATACTGTACTTTCCAAATGTGCTTTAAAACTCTTACTATGTATCATTTTTTTCAGCAAAGTAAGTTCAGGCAAAATAATCTGCAATGGAATTGTTTTAATTAGGGAGAGAGTTCTTGGAGAGACTGCCAAGGGAAGTGAGAGAAAAAGTCCCACCCCTTTTTAACTGGGTGGAAAGATGTTCTTGGAGAGTTATGTGCTGAGAATTCATTTGTAGCATAACGTCTTGGCACTCTATGGTATTTTGTTTGATTGCTGTGGCAGCAGAATTACCTACAATGGTTTCACAGAGAGATTAAAGCCAGGAAAGCAATTTTTACTGTTGAGAACGAGAAAGAAATGGCTCACCAGTGACAATAAGCAGTTCTTCAAGGACCACCAGTTTACACATGCAGATTAGCAGAATCAGCAAGAGTTTTTGCACCAGTGCCATCTGGCCTTCCTTTGGAGGAGAAGAGTGCTGTGCACATATGACTTGTTCACATGAAGCACTGCACAAATGATTGTTTAAAACCGGCTGATATTTGTGATGAGGTTAGTGTTCAAGCTCAAGCACTTTTGCAACTTGGTTAGCACAGTTAATTCCACAGGTGATGGGGTCTCCCTCCGAGCTGTGGCAAAGAATAAAATACGGGCAGTCAAATTCAAAGGTGTCCAACCTTCTTCCTTGAACAAACTGTGCTTTTCTCAGAGGTTTTTGTATTGTAATCAGAACCAAATAGATTAAATCAGTGTCTTAAGGGGAGATCTGTGGTTTTATTTATCTTTGCTAATGTCAATCTACATTGGACAATCAGGATACAGTGTGAATCTTTCTGGAAAGGGTGAAGGCATTAGTGCTCCTTCAGCTCAACTAGCAAGGTGCTGCTTTTAATACTAAAGCAAGATACTAAACCTTTTCCCAGGGACTGTAACTATTTTATGGTTATTTACTCTGCATGGTTTTATAATTCCTAATGTCAGTGATCCTAAACTGCTGAAGTCATACTGGGTAGCAAGAACGCTCATGCTGGGAGCATAAGCGATTCATATTGCTCACCTGATCAGGAATGCTGTTTTCCTTCAGTGCAAGCTACAACCGCTGGATCCATGCATTCATTTGTTGTGACACCCCTGAGAAATGACTCCACTGTGTTGCTGTTCCACAAAGGAAGGAAAACAGGGAAGCAGCAAATATAGCAGGTTTCCCTGATCTGAGGAAGTTGCTAAAGAAACATTCTTTATGATTTCCCTAAGAAGATCTGTTGGATCAACCAGCTTAGTCTCATATTTCCCAGGAGATCCCCTTATCCATGACATTAGAAAGGACTGAGATTTGGTGAAGACTTTTTCAGAAATTTAAAGAAATACATCTTTTGTATGCTTTTAAAGGGAATGGCATTTCATTCCCTAAGTATCTTCCATTAAAATATTCAAAAAATATTTAGAATTTTCTGAAGCTCTTATCTTTCGGTTTTTACTGCCACTCCTCTTCCCCCTGCACATCCCATTTTGCCCCTAAAACAATGGAATGAAGGAATATTCAGAAAAATAATAAAATTTCATTTCAGGCTGCCCTGAAGAGTCTTCTCCAGAATCAAATAAAAAAAGAATATAATTTTCAAAATAATACAACTTTCTCATTAAAGAAAACATGCAATTTATTTTTTCATTAACTTTTTGGGGTTTAGAAGCACTGGCAATAACTATGGTGACTGTTATTACCATCCTGCTATAAAGACCGCTGCAGCTTTTGTGGCAGGGTTCAAAAAATTCATCAGAACAGTTGTAGATGGAAAGAATGACATAGACAACTGTAAACAACATGCCACATTAGCTTGTTTTCTTAAGTTATTTTTTGTGTTGATGCTTTCCACATCCAGTAAAAGTGATTTTATGTATGTAATGAAAAGTATGTAAATAAAAAAGTATGGCCAGTGTTTGGATTTGAAGAGCTTACAAAGCATTGGTACTGCCATATATTCCCACCTGCAGAGACTGAAGAACAGCAGCATTGCCTTGTTCTCGTCAGAGCTTTCTCATCAATTATTAGTGTTCACTGTTACAAAGACATACAAATGAGATCAGGACATTTGTCCTAGCTATTGTACAAAAATAAATGTAAGTACAATGAAAGTACAGCTATCATCCCAAAGGGTTATAGTCTTACAAGGCTGGATGAATGGTGAGGGACAGAATGGCATGTCCATGGTCATACATTAGCTGTATTGTAACAGAATGATGGTGATGGGGGAGAGTCTTCTGTTCTAAGCAAAATACAAAACTAAAATTTAGAGTTAAACCAATGCTGTGTCTCCATGGACACTGTTAGATAGCTTTATTTCTGGCTTATGTTGTTATAAATTAATCCAGAGTGGGAAGTCACCTTCATGAGTAGGTGAGGGCCACCTAGAATAAGACTGAAAAGTCTCCATTACTTACCCTCATCTGGAGAAAATACCAGGAAAAAATCATACATTACCAATGACCAGAAGCTTAAAAGAGTTGCCTTTGAAATTAGATACATTCTTTTAAAAATTGTGAGGGTGGCTGATCATTGGACAAACTGTTGCAGACCGTGGTGAATTCTGTATTTCTTGATGTCTTCAGATTGAGAAGTTAGAAGTTTTAACTCAGCACAACTCACTGGAGCAAGTTAGAATAAAAAAATGTGGTTCAGACTAAATCAACGAATAGTCCTTTCTGGCCATAAAT
>NW_010532327.1:0-4008 GCF_000687285.1 Phaethon lepturus | reverse complement strand
AAAGAGTGTGCAAATAGTAGGAAAATTGTGGGCAGCAGCTCTATCTGTCTAGATCCAGCTGCTTCTTCTCACTGGCTGTGGGCTCGAGGCAGAGCACTTCTTTAATCCATGGCTACTACGAAAGTGAGGTTCTTTAGCTTTCCTGTTTTGGACTAATCTTTCCTCCTCTCTGAGCTTCTCTGCCATTTGTACCAGGCTCTTTCTACTTGTATAAATTTGGATTTATTGTAGAAATTCCTCCCTGTATGGCAGAAAGGAAGAGCCATGGCTTCAACCTCATGGGGTCTGCCTTGGGACAAACAACTTCAATCTGTCAGGGATGTAGAAATTTATGCTGAGGTACTTCTGTGAATTTTATTAATTAACCTCACACCAAATGCCTTGTCTAAACTCTCTGGGCTGCCCATTCTCTGCAGCAGTAATCTCTATGAATGGGAAAATGGCTCTTCCCATGAATGATGCCCACAAGTAATGTCTGTGCTGGATGTGCCAGGCTGCCTACCTACCCATTTGTTCTACAGCAATGACAGTTTGGAATTATTATTTCTTTTTTTCTTGCAGCTGTGACGTACATGAAATAGAGCAAATAACTCATTTAATCATAGAATCACATAATACCACAGGTTGGAAGGGACCTTGAAAGATCATCTGGCCCACCAATCTTTAAATTTAAATTTAAATTGCTACACTGTGGTAAGATGGAAATGCAGTTGACAATTGTCATCTGATTGTATAAAACACTGAATGCACAACACCGAAAGACAGGCCCTACTAACCAAAACATTGACAGTCATACATAAATACATATATTCTACAAGACTTTACTTGGTCCACTTTGTGAACTAATTACATACATCAGATGTTGAGTTTAGGCTATGAGGTTGTCCCAAAGCATCTGTACATCCCGTGGTCAGAAATGAACGCAGCCAGAATGGTGATGGAAAGGGAAACTGGGGGAGAGCTTTACAGACACACAACTGCTCTTCTGCTATAAGAATAACCAAAGCAACAGCCCCTGACTGGTGTGAGCGAGCCTGTAATCCTCCTCTCCATAGAAATCTGTGTTAGCCACAAATTTACAGCTGGCTTTCTGTTTTATGAATTCCAGTCAGGTCTATTCCTCAATTTAATTCAAAGCAGCTCAGTTTCCCAGCTGGTGCTTTACAACTTAGGCTCAAGCACATGTTGAAAATCTAAGTCTGGTCTATACAGACGGTAAAACTTCTGGCCATGGGCCTTATCGGTCTACAAGGTATTCCACAACGAAAAAGGGTGGAGGCAAGCCAGTTTGCCCATGAATTTTCCTTGTGATGGGAATACTGACTGTGATTTACACTTTGAAGACCAAAAACATTTTTGCTATGCAATTTACATACTCTTGCATGCATTTTGAAATCTTGACCTCAGTGCAGTAACAGTCTGCGTATGCTCACTTCCATCTAAGCCTTCTGCATCAACCCTTACTGTCCTGCTCTTCCAAAGAAAAATGTGCATTTTGATGAAGTATTCCTTTCAGTTTAGTTTACTTTTATTCACATTCTTTACTAGCATATGAAAACCACTCTCTCTACAGTGGTTTGACCTGTACTCCCTGGGATTTAGTCACTTGTCAAAATAACCCTAAATATTAAACTCTTCCCCTTTTTTTGAAGCAAGCCCTAAATACTGCCTCCTTCCACCTTCCTGTGTTTTCATTCTAAATGAAACTGTTGCCTTTACTTGACTAATTCCAACTTTTTTGTTATCACATCAGAAACACAATATCTAACAACCTCAAATCGAGTTTTAAGCAGCAGAGAACATCTCAGTATTTAAGCATTTTGAAACAAATTGTATTCCACAGATAGCCAAGTGACTAAACCACATGAACTGACTTTTGCCGTCAGGAGCTCTCAGTCATGGAACTTCAGAATTCAAATTGTTTTAAAACTCAGAGTACTTGAAAACCTTTATGGCCTCCCTTGTAACAGAAGTAACAGAAGCTAGAAAGAGCCTCAAGGTGAAAAAGAATGAGCTACTATACTTAAATCCTAAACAGAACAAGGTACTATCTGAGTACCTTCCACTGGACATCAAAAGCAATAGTGACGTCTTGGTGGCCTGGATGGGATTCTTTGTATATGCTCTGTGGGATCAACATTCCTTGAGTGTTTTTCTTGTTGGGAGAAAGCTGGGAGAAAGGAGGAAAGGATTATGGAATAAAAACAGCTGTTGAATTGTGTCATATATGGCAACAAGGCCCCCTCCCCCCCGCCCAATCACATAGGGAAAGCTGCACTATTTCATGAAGGTGATCAGAATCCAGCAGAGCATTCCACAGCAGGATTACCTTGGCAAGAGGTGCAGACATAGCAAAGCAAAACCAGATTCATATTGTGAGTGGTTCTCACACATTTTTTCACAAACCTCCTGATCTAAAGCATGTCAGAGATAGGCAGCTGTTCTGGACATTTCTTCAGTTGCTTTGAAAATGATGGCCAATGCTGTAAACAGGTACTGAGAGAAAGTGGAAGCCTGCTGAGGGACTTGAGTTCAGACATACTGTGCTAAAAGCACCTTACGCCATGGAAAAAGTCAGCAGTCACCTTCTGGATCTATTCACAGGTTTCAGATTCCACTCCCATTACAGGATTTCAGGCTGGAGGTGACAACTGCATGAATCACTGGGGCGAGATGCTCATCTACAAGGAAATGACAGGCTTTCCTAGGGAGCTGAAGGTGAGAGAAAGCATTTCTGGAAATTGCTGCAAATTTGATCATCCAAGTCTAGTGAGGAGTCAGCCATAACTTTGATGAATAAGGGCTGTATATCTTTGAGGAAGGGTGGTGACAGTGTTTTGGCCAGCTCTTCAAAGTGTTTTCCCTTTCAGCCAGACACATTTCGGTCTTGCCTGGATTCAGCCTGAGCTGGCTGTTCTTCATCTAGATAGTTACTAGTAGGCGTTTTTACATGGTAGAAGTGATGGTGGTTGCATTGCTCAACAGTGGGTGTACAGGAAGACAAACAAGACAAGGTAGGCTTCAGTGGACATACTTCACAGTAACTGTGAGGTAACCTGCATTAAGGTAGAATTCCCTTTTAGATTTTTCACTAACACCCTAGCAAAATCTATAGCCATGCCATGCACTCTGAACACTTAGCAAAAGTTGCCATCCCTCATCTCCTGGTAGGAGCTCACCCGCAAGACAGAACTGAACTAGAGTGGGGCTAATGGGGATTAATTGGCAGAGCCTCCTAGTGGAGGCCTTTTGTATAATTCCTTGTGACGCAAAATGGCATCAGAAGACACCCTTTTCTTCAGCATAGCTATGCCTACCCTGTGCTGTTGGTAGGTTTTTAACAGCCTGTGCTGGCTAGGAGAGATTTTTTCCCACACTTCTGTTCTGTATGAATATGCATGCAAAACACTGCAGTACAAGCTTGCCTTCGAGAAGGGCTGAACATCGCAAGTAAGTTACCAGATTTTCAGAAGTCCCAGCATCCATGCAGGAACCAGAAAGAAGCTTTCCAAACTGAATAAAACAAAACCCACTTTGGCTCCCATGAGAGCAACAGGAATCTGGGACAGTCTGTGGCTGAAATGGCCCAAAGGAACTGAGCTCCAAAAATCTGTCCCTGCACAGGGTTGCTAAGTCCTTCCAGAATACATCCTTCATTGCTCTGGCCCCATACTTAGGTATGACAAAATCACCACTAAGTGCATTTAGCTATTTATATGATACTGATGAAACCAGTGGATTCTCGGATTGTAAATCTGAGACTGCCATCTGCTCAGTAATCCTGCTTTCTGAGTGCTTGTGTGCTGTTCTTTGATTCTGCCTAACACACATTCTGGGTGCCACTGAGGTCCAGAGGAGTTTATTGTTACAGGTGGCTGCAGAGATTGTAGCTAGAGAAGATGGTAAATTGAGCACCCATAGTGCAGAACTGCTTCATAATGAATCAAAGAAGTAAAAATAAGGTTTAAGAACAACACACTGAGTGCTCCCTCAGTAAGTTTGCAGACG
>NW_010532326.1:0-6065 GCF_000687285.1 Phaethon lepturus | reverse complement strand
TGGCGCAGCCCGCGCTGCCCCTTCCCTGGTCCTAGGGGGATAGCTTCCCGTGACAGTCTCAGACCCACAGAAAGGCATAGCCTGATCGTCCTCAGCGTGTAGACAACCAACTGAAGCACAGCCACACAGAGGAAGTTTTACTAGAATATAAATTTATGCTTCATATATTAAACTGTTGTGACTTCATAATCCAGTTAACAGCCACCTGACTGAGGACTTCTACAGCCAGTGGTATCACTAACCCCCAGGTATAATAATCTCAAAAGTAGTATTCATCTTCCATTATTACCAAAGCAAGGGATGGGTGGTTTACTTCTTCAGGAGAGTGTTAATCCCCTAAACTGTGTGAAATAACAAGAAACATGAGAGCGCTGAGCTGGGAATGAGGGAAATAATGTGAAGGGGAAGAAGACGGGAGCTGTCAGAAGCACTGCCAGGCAGTAGTCCATGCAGCTGTCAGAAGGCTTCAGTGGGAATTAGCCTTAAAAGTGCCTCATTCTATTATTTAGAACTTTCTTGCCCCTGGTCTTTCCCCCCTTCTCCTCATCCTCTTTGCATATTCCATTTTACATGTTTAAATAAAAAAGTCGATGTAAATGTCTTTTAAATTGACACTATCACAAGACATTGAGGTCCCCATGAATAAGTTACTGCACTCTGACATTTGGAAGTCATCAAATGAGACAGTATAATGTCAGCTTGGTATTTTTCACACTATGAAAATATCAGCTTCATGTCAAAGATCTAAATTCCATCTTAATGTAATAAATTTTCTTGTATTCGCAGACTAGTGAAAATGCTAAATATTTAAATTTGAAATGAACTTCTACAGTTACAATCTGGCCTTCATATTCCATTATTATTAAATTGGAAGATCTTATTTTCCCGCTTTTTTTTAATTATGTCTTCAGACATTGCAGCATTTGATAGAATAACATTAGCCATATTCATTTCTCTAAATAGATGCTTTCCCATCAACATGTGGCAAATAAAGTTAAAAAAAAAACAAACTTGTTTTTTGGAGTCAGCCTATATTAACATCTCCAGTGTCCTGTCATAAATCAATATGCCACTGACAATACCAGTATTTTCCACTTTGCCTGACAAGGCAAACAGAATGCAACCTTTCATACGTAGGTAAGATTAATCTTCCCAGAGTTATTTGCCAAAGTAGTATTCTTTGCTTTCTGCTCAGTATTACTATGGCCCCAATCAATTAGGTGTTGCGTCGACAACCACTAGTGATTATATATGAAACGGTGCGTTTAGACCCGTTTTCCTCTATCCCGAGGGACAAATAAGAGAGGAAGGGTAGACAGACATTTGGAAAAAATGTCAATTTGGAACATCCGTCTACATCTTTTTACCATCATTTCCATGCCAGCCACCCTGCTGTCCCAGCTACCACAACGGTAAGCAATCCTAAAAGCATGTACTCCAGAAGGCATTAAAGGACCTTTAGGAAGAGAATAAAAATTACTCCAGTTGCCTTCTGGAGTCACAAAGACAACCACTAACGAGGAACGCATAACCACAGCTATGTGTGATGGCTAACCCATGCAACACAAATCACGTCCATCTTTTGGCACTGCTGTAGGACAGCTGCAGTTCCTCTATTTTCTGCTACAACAATGTTGACAGCTCTAATGCAGCCAGAACGGTATTCTTACCAGCTAGAACTGTTCTTAACTGAGTCAAATAGCACTGATTTTTCAGATACCAAAGACAGAAGCCATTATTTCTGTAGTATCAATTGTGCTACCGCAATGGTAGAAGTTTTCCCAAAAGTCGCTTGTACAAAAATGGCTGAAAGCAATGTGAAAACCTGTAAAAATCACTCCAACTAACCTAAGAGGCAAAAGTTCAAAGAAAACAGAAGGATAAGCAACCCCTGTAATTGCAAATAATTGTGATAAAACATGAAGATGTTTTTCCTTGGTATTCTCAAGCACAGCTAGTAGAAAAATTTTCATCCTTTTTTTTGGTCCAAAGCATTGTGTTTTAAAGTTGGAATAAATTTATTTAACAAAAAAAATTATGTTGCAAATTAAAGCTGCCAAAATCTGCATGGTTTGTTCTAAGCTTAAATTCAACATTTTCATAAAATTTTGCTCTTTGTTTTTTTTAAATGAGCTAATGAATTCTCATTGATATACAAAAAAAGCCTTCTCTAATTTCAGAAAAAACAAATCAGAGGAAAAATTTTATTTTTCATTTTAAGTGTTTTAGAAGCAAGTTTCTCAAGGATTTGTGGTCTAGCAGTGCTTTTTAAAAGCACTTGCATTTATGCTCCATGCATCAAACTGCTCTAAGTCAATTCCCTAAGACACTCTTTTGGCAGATGGAAACTCATTTTGAAAGTCTACTAATGATCAATTAAAGCATTAGCTATCTCCATAGACAGGGAGTTTATGCGGTCACAGTCTTCAGAGGCTGGAGGCAAGAGCAGCAGCATGTTAGAAAAATAGCTAGAACTTTCGGTAGTTACCACAAAATTGGCAAAAGATCGGAAAACAAAAATTATTCCTTAGTCTTTTATGGGTTTTTTTTGACATAGTATGTTGAAAACAAATGTGACTGTTTCTATTTTATAAGAGAGGCCATGGTCCAAACTGAACATAAGCAAAGGAAACCATCATTTTAAATTTTTTAATGAGGCCTAATAACAATCCCAATACTTTGAATAAATTTACATTATCCTTTGAAAATTGGATTCATTCAGGCTCATCACAAATATATGTACCCATGCTTCAAATACGCAGGCATGTCTTATGAGTAGCTGCCACTGGAATCAGTGGTTCACTGGTAAATAATGCATCGTTTCACCCATACTGAAGGCCACACGTTTAGGTTTGCAGTCAAGAGTAGTACTCTGCCCACAGGTTTCTATGCAATTTGATGTGCAAGTAGTAAGACCAAATAGATAAAACTGTCACATTCATAAAAGAATTTAAGATTCTTTCTCTAAGAGTTTGGCAAGCCATTTTTTTCTTGAAGGAGATGCACGTAAAAGTGATTAACCATCTAATGCAAACTAAAAAGGATGCTTTCTACAAAATGACAGATCTAGTATGACCATAGGTTCCTGTTACTACTAACATTGCTGAGAGAATCAATACTTACTTGATTCACTGCATATAGGTCTTTGCCTGCAATTTACCTTGTGCAAAGGAAGACAGAATAATAAATAGAACACATTTTCTTTCAGTGAGAGTAAAAATGCATGAAGTTGCCTACTAAAAATTTGTAGAAAACTAGCAATGCTGTGTATTTTTAAAAAGAACATATGTAAAGATACTTGGGGGTAGGGAAGGGTGTGATACAGAAGACATAAGCACAGCTAGCATTACAAGTAGTATATTCTATCCGCAAAGTAAGTTCAGGTTCCACATCAGGTACATCTGCTTGTGGAACCCTACTACATGGATTTGCATCCAGGTGTAAGCAAAGGGAGACAAAGAATCAAGGTGTCATTTAAATTTAGTGAATATTGGGAACAGATCTCTTTATAAAGCAGTGGTGTTTTTGAAAGGGGCATTTCTACACTCTATAAACAACACGACATTAGTATAGAGTCCAAAAATTAGACAGTGCTCCTTGGTTTACCAGTTGCCTTCATTTTTAGCTGCGGAGCTAAAACAACCTTAGTATCTGTGCCTCCATCTCTTGAACTTTGGCCCATTAACTATTATTCCCGCACAAGAGTTGAACAAAGAAAATAGGAGTGCACTTACTATAATTTTCAGAGCACCAACCTTTTGGAGACAGAACAATATTCATCATCAAATTTTAGACTTTAAATTATTTAGAGCACATGGAAGTCCTGATAGTAAATACATGGTAAACATTAGACATCATTGTTGTCCCATTTCACACTAAACTAGCATACCTCTTTCACATCATAATTAAAAAATGGTAATCCAGAGCACTGGGCTTTGGCAGTAAAAAATAGCAATAATCAACAATGGGCACAAATACCTTCTTACCAGCAACACCGTCTGTTTCTTCTACAGCAAAGTATGGCAGAAATTCTAGGGCTCAGCTGAAAAATTCTTAAGGACATTGAAGCTAGGACCGTTGGCACGATATGAAAGGGAGGAGCAAAGCTGTTTCTCGAGGAGAGCAAAATAAATAAATAAATAGTGACCAGAGAGCTACAGCTCCCCTTTCCAAACTGCCTGCTAGAATGCAAGGGCAAAACATCATAGGATGACTCAACACAGCCAGGAACTCCAGGCATCCCCGAAGGACAAGCGTGTGAATTACTCCCCAGTTACAGGGCACTCATGTTGGCCAGACACTAACAGGACATACTGCGGAATAGCAGAGCTGGGCCAACGTGACCGAGTGGGGAGGGTGTTGGAGGCACAGCAACCACATGTTCGGTGCCCCTCTACACTGGCAGCATGGTGCCAGGCACCCTAACTGCAGGGTACTCACTGGCTGCCTGAAGCCATGCAATGGCAAGAAGCCAAAACCAGCTATTTGAATGGTCTCCTGCTCCAGGTAATAGAGATCAGTACCACTCTTGACTATGTATGTATGACCCAAGACCTGATTATGGTTGGAGTGTTATTTTCCATCAGTCACAGAGATTGCAGCTTCTGAGCACCAGAATATCACTGAAGAATGCATATTCAGCTGCAGACCAGGAGAGCTCTCCTAACTTCTTTAACTGCAAGAGTCAAACACAATAGATCAAGCAGGGCTTTGACATGGTAAAGCAGAACATAGGCAAACTTCAGATACCTAAATACACAACTGATTTAAAAAGTGGACAGAGTTTCCCTTTTGCGTGTGCACAAGGTTAACCTGGTTTGAAATGCTGGGTTCCAAACTTCTGTTTCAGCCTGACTGGGAACCTGATGCTGCTGCAGAATGCCCTGAAGGCCCTGATCAGGATACTTCTTCACTTTTTTGAGCTTCATGAACTCTCCATACCTTTCTATACTTACAAAGAAAGGATATAAATTTATATGCATAGATTTATTTATGCATATACATATGCATTACCTTTAGTCTAGCCTAAACAATAGTTTTACAGTTAAAACATCTGCCCTAAGGGTAAAAACCATCAATTTAAATCACTGTTTTTCAAGTTTACATTAGAATTCTCATCACTCTCACACCCATCTTCTGAGAAATAGTGAACTGCCAATGTCATGCATGAAGTAACGCAAACCTAAAAGAGAAAAATCCATGTTTACTTCCTTAAGTCTTACTGCTTGTAGAAATAAATTAGCTCAATTTACACTTCAAGGTTTATTAAAAAAAAAAAAATATTCCCTGTATTCCTCTCTTCAGAAGGTAGCCAGACTCAGGATGAATATATTTGTTGTCATATGCTCTGAGTGCTGCTGGTTTGGTTGGCAAATACTTGAATTTAGTCCTCAGTTTTTGCTTCTGTATTCACCTAAATAAATGAGTAGTACATATTCAAAGACATGATTAGTTGTAACAGACTATATTCTCATATGACATATGCAAGAGTTCATCTTAATAATTCTTAAAGCTAAAAATACGATCACCAAATACCAAAGTTATGAAAAGTATGTTTATTTGATTCTCCTTTTTGTTTGATGACAAAGTAGTACATTTCATTAACAGCACAGAAAAGAACAATTTTGAATCTGTGTGAGATGGAACATAACAGAAGACAGTAAATGCATGAAGTAGCAATGTGACACCTTTCACCAGATTGAGCAGCAATTACAATTTCCACAATGGACTTAACATCAGACTTCCGAAATCAAAAAAGCAAACTCATTCTTTTGAAGCTTCTAAAGCACCTCCTACATCGGTGCATCTTTTCCATACTTAGTTTTGAGAAATACACAAGTCTGCATATATCAAGTTACCAAATGTATACATAAACCAAAGAAAAAAAAAAAACCCAAATGCAGTAAAGCCTCAGATTTTACTGTTAGAACAGAGAGGAGCAGCTCTTTCATTATCAGATATGTTTCGTAGAAGCTCACACTTCTCATATCTCATATATACACTGCCTACTCAGATGAGAGACTTTTTTTTTTTGCCACAAACTATTTTTCAT
Organism: Phaethon lepturus; assembly: GCF_000687285.1. NCBI lineage: Eukaryota > Metazoa > Chordata > Aves > Phaethontiformes > Phaethontidae > Phaethon > Phaethon lepturus. The sequence continues at coordinate 13 of NW_010532326.1, read as the reverse complement.
TTTTATATATATA
>NW_010532325.1:0-6316 GCF_000687285.1 Phaethon lepturus | reverse complement strand
CCACGAGCCGCCAGTTTCTCCAGGAGAATACAGTTTGTTCCCTTTGAGGAAGAAAGTATTTCAGAATCTTTTTTTGAACTGTATTGGTGACTCTGGTTTGTGGGACCACAAGTATGAAAAGCACATCAAGCTAATGATAAGAGTGTTTTTCTTCCTCTTACATTCTCTCTCCAACCTTCTAAAAAATAAGTTGATCAACACCACAGGAAATTAATACTAATTTATATATGCTTTTCAGCTGAAATCATCTGCTGAATATGTGTGATTACAAACAGACTTGTTTTAATACATTACATTTGTGACGATAATTTTCATTATGCCACATCTCAGTCCAGATTCACTAAAGCTGATTAGACACAGTCTACCTAAAGATGGAGCAGTTAAATACGCTTCACAAGGCAGGGGAGACTCCTGTTAGAGATGAGTAAAGCAGAAATTATAATAAGCGTTAATGCAACTCCTAAAATAATGAAAAATTATTTCCTCGGATATTTACACTCCAGTGCTCTGAAATCACCGGGCTTTACCCAGGCCCAGCCAGGGTCAGAATCTAGGTTCTACTGACTTTAAGCACTATGCAGTCTCTAAGTTCGGTTAAATTTAGTTTGTGTCTGAATTTGGAGCTAACAGAGGCTAGGGGGATTTCACTTACAGAGTTCTTGTCAGACTTGGCCCACTTAATCCTTTAATTGGATGTTGAACTTTCTAAGTACAAAAACAGAAACCGTACATGCCTCTCATATAGGAACATATGGGAAAAATAATGTGTGTATAGAATTGATAAAAATCGGGGGACTTAGCTTCAGAAAATGTTTTTAAAGTATAGAAAAAGTGTTCACAAAGAGTTTGTTCATTTGTTTAGTAGAAAATAGAATCCAGTATTATTTACCTATATTATTTTATGCTAACATGGATGACACAGCCGACAACATTTAATGAGTTTCCCAATATTTATTTCAAAGCAGTGCTTTACAGCTTGAAATGAATACCAGTGCTGGCAGGTGTCAAGACTCAATAGCAATTTACTTGCAGAGTAATGATGCAAATTACACACTTGAATTCTACAAAGCAAAGAACAGCAGTAAAATATGTAGTGACAGTACTATGAAGTTTGTAAGAAGTGTGACGGATCGGCTTCCTGATGTATCTGACTTACCCAGCACAACAAAATCTTTGTGACTAGCACTGAATGCAGAGTCTACTTAAATTTAGCCATGGAAGAGAGCATGGCAGTAGCTTAAAATCTCACTATGTTTCTGCCTATTTCCAGAACCTAAATACTTTACTCTGATTCAACATTTCTCTACATTCTTTTTACTAAATTTAATGCTGAACAGGAACTCTTCCAACCCCAGCACAAGTCCACTCACTCCCAAAATGATGCAACAGAAATCAATAAAATAGATAATTGCCTTAGTTGTTAAGAGAAAGTTAAGGACTTACTTAAGAGTAAAAACTAGTACAAAAGTTAGAAGTATGTATCATTAATAGCTTTTTAAAATATAAAACAATAATTATTTGGATTTTTTTAAGTAATTATATAAACACTTGCTCTGAAAAAGTAGCAAGTCTATACAAGTTATTTGAAATTTGTAAAAACGTACTACTAACTGTAAACAAAAATGGAAAACACAGATGTAATAAAACTAAAATCCCATGGCAAGTAGGGAAGATCAATAAGTGAATTCAGACATATAAAATCTTCTCCATAGACAGAGAGAATTTTCAGCATTTCAGACCAGTAAGGTAACTGCCTTGCGTAAGGGCTCAGGTTAGTGGAAAGGAAAATACAGACTACTATCCAGCAAAGATTTAAAACACATGCTTAACTTCATGCACCTAAATAGTCCCATTAATGTGAAGTTAAGCATGTGTGCATGTCTTTGTAGGATCATACTCATGTGCTGTCCCTTTGATGAATGCTTCTTCCTGTGTTAGCAGGGAACAGTGTTTGATCAGGCCAGCATGGGGTTAAGCGCCCTTTGTCTTTCACCTCTCCACTTAGAGGACTCTACTATGTTGGTGGGGTGAGGGTGAGGATGAGGATGAGAGAAGCAGTATCTAGCCCTGAAGTTATACAGTTCAAATTCTTGTTATTTTAAGAAGAGGAGTCCCTAACATACTGAAACTGAAGGTCTATAGAATTTGTATCCTGCAGATTCCTCAGCTGCTTTGGGTTGCAGACAAACTCCTGATCAAAATTTTTTAGATTTTTTTTTTAAGTTTTATCTAGTGATTAATGTGGAAGTAGCTCTGCTGATTTCCAGATTAATCTTGTGCTAAGAAAATACCAGTAATTTTACTTTCCATTCCTCTCCAGCTATGATAAGAGGCCCATTTATATATATACACACACAATTTTTTTGCAGTTTGGCTCTTAATTGCAAAAGCAATGATTGCAAGATAGCTGCATAATATACCTTACCAAACAACTGCAAGCCTAAACTGAGCTCTTACAATACATTCCTGGTTTAAAGTTTCTTCAGGCATGTTGCTACAGTAAACTAGCACAACTGCCTCCATGAAGGGACAAGTATGTCATGACAGACCACGAAGTTTTGTGCAGAATACAAATGAGAACGCAAAGAACTGTGTTTCCTTCAATAGTGTAACTTCCAATTGCTTAAGCCCTTTCGTAGCGTAATTCCGGAGGCTCTTTACAAACACAGTAATCATACCTAATAAACGCATTATAATGTGGGCATTCTTGGATGCATTTTCTACTCAGTTAAAGCAACACGAAGAAAGATTCTACCATCTGCCTAAGCAGTCACTAATTCAGCAATAGGCAGGAGTGGATCTTCCAAGTTCCTATTCTCATTTTAGAAGTAGTTAAAAAGATTGGATTTTTTCCCAACATTTTTATTGACAATATATTTTATTACACTTCTTCCAAACAGAATTTTATAACTGCACATAACTACTGCATTATGGACTGTCCTGGAAAGACACGTAACTTGACGGTATATGCCACAAGGATGTAACCACACATGCTTCCAAAAATGAAAAAGAATTCAAAACATATGAACTATATCAGGAGAGAATATAAAAGAGAGAATGTAACAAAAGGACAAGAGGAATCTACCCTAGATCTTTTGGTGAAGAAAACCAACTGAGGATTATTAATGGCCACAAATATTCAGTGGCTGTGAAAAATGTTGTCAAAAGTTAAACAGAATAGAAAGATGAGAACTTGTGTGGAAAAAAAATATTTCTTATTCTTCTTAAATGCTGTTTTAATATTCCATATATTGTTCTAACAAAAAGTGGATTGGGATGTATTTAAATAAGGAGTTGTATTAAAAGTAACAACTGACTCATTACACATCGCGTAAGTTGTAGCATCCCTGAATTACAGTTTGTGATGGCTTTGCATATTCCTAACTTTACAGCTAATACTCCTTCCAGTTTTTATTATCACCTCGTTACTCCCATTCTTCCTTCATGATGTTATGGTGACTAAAAAATATGTGACTAGAAAATAGCAGCCTTTCATACTTCAATCCCCTGACTTCCCCTGGGGGAGTGGATTACTGCATCATAATACTGGTATCTGTTAGTTAATGCTGTGGGCTTCACTCAACTTCAAAGCAAAGATATTAAAGGCTCGTTTTCCACTACAAGGCAGGTGTATTTTTATTAGCTCTTTTTCAAAATTGCTATGACTTCACTTGTGGATATCCCGCCAACAACCATTATTGAAAGCTGGGCTATAATTGCTAAGGAACATGCAATGTCTGAAGCACTAAACCAGTGTTACTGCAATCCTCCAACAATTGACTGAAACGAAGTGTTACATCATTAAAGCTGAATTACAACACACCCATGGCGTGTTTTCCATGTGTGCTATTTTAAACAATAGTAGAGAAAAACCTGGCTATAAATTCACAGATCCCCAATTTGTTCAAAATTCATGAACAATGAGGGCTGTCTGACAGGCTCTGTTGGCTCTATTTTAGTCAGAAATGTCACGCACCATAATTAAATGTCTGTTTGGCTTTTATTGGAGATGGAAATGCTAGCTTTAGTTGTAAATTTAAACAACCTGTCACAGGGGGAGACTCCACATTTGTATAGTTTAGGAAAGTTTAGCAATTGTAATTGCTCCAGGAAAGACAAATAAACTAATGGAAACTGTTCTATTTCTTAATTGGCTTTGCATTGGAAAAAAATAAGCTAATGTGGTTATGGTATAGCTTTCATCTGGTTTGGACAGAATTCTTTGCTTTGGTAGATAAAAAGCGAGTGGACTAGTACCTTCCATTTCTGTTCACACAGAAATTAACTGAAGACTACGGTGAACACAGCATCCAAGTTAAGAGAAGATGCCATTGACAAGTGGCAACAAAATACCATCAGTCTTCCAGAAAAATGTTTAGTTCAATTCAGCACAGTTCACCCTGATGTTGTCCAAGTGGAAATATTTTGCCGTCACACTGGTATGCAGAGGCTATTATAGTTTAAGCAAATCCTGCAATTTTTCTACTCAGCTTCAGAAATTTTACAGTGCCCAGCTTCCAGTGGAAAATATTTGATCACTCATATGCTTGGATAGAAATTTGTCACCTGGAATAGAAATCAGGGTAAACCTGCCAGCATCCTTATGCAGACAGGCTCTGCAAATATATACTAGGCAAGATCTCTGCCAAATAACTTGTGTCTGGCCAATACCACCTTTCAAATAGTCTGTGAATACCAGTTGCCAATAAAGATTCATTATACCATGTATAGGTAAATATTATTTTAGCTTTTGCATCTACGATTTTAAGCTTACACAGTAGCAATTCATTTGCTCTCCACATATTACCTGTCTGCAAGTTTCTGTGCAGTAGCCAATCACAATATTCACACTTCTTACTAGCACCTAAACAATATTCTTCTTTTACTTAAAATAGATCACTGTCAGATGCAAACATTTCCAAGTTATGTTTTTCACTAACACACAAAGTATGTACTATGGCTATTTTAAATAGTAATATCACATGCAAAACTTCACAGTAGATGTTATAAGCATCTAAGTCTTTTCCTGCTGCACTGCTTTTCATAAAGCTAATAATTTCAGCTGTGTTCTATAATCTATTTAAATGTAAGTCAATGTATAATGTCTTCTACTTCTGAAAATGTATGCATATATTAAATTAATGCAAAAAATACTACTGTCTCTGTATTTCTCATGGTAAAACTTCAGAGCCATTCCCTTGGGCATGGTAGATGCTCCTAAACCATCCTAAACCATGTACTGGGTTACAGTTAAAAAAATAAAAACATCTTAGAAGGGAATGTGTGCCACCTTCACCATAAATGTTTACCTATACATCTTCATTCTTTCTTGTTTAGAAAAAGCCCGCCAACTCAGATTATCTCATTTCAGAATGCTATTTGCTTTTTCAAAATAGCACCAAACTTGCTGTTATGAAACTTCCCACGCAATTGTTGTGTTGATTTGATTTTCACTTTAATTGTATCACTATTTTCACCTATTAGAAGAACTACATGAGAACAATGCAGTGAATATCTATTAACATTTGATTAAAATAGCTAGAAAAACGTGACAGCAATAACATTTAGCAGTATTTTTTTTTTTCCATAACATTTTCCCATTTAGCAACCTGACAAATCAGGGTGCTTTCTCTTCTACTGCCTTTCCTTCTATTACATACTTTCACACAACTTCATTGGTTTATTTTCCTCACCTCTTCCCATCATAAAGTCTTCCAGTGTCCTTATATCTCACTAACAGTTATTTGAAGCTCTCTCCTGCAATCTATCTTTATTTTTGCTCATATATTACCTCACATTTTCTATGGGATTTGGTCTTTCCTTCTTTCTGTAAATACTAAGGTGTCTTTTTAGAAGATCCTTTTTCATATGAAGAGAGACAATAAATGAAGTTTGGGCCAGATTGAAGACAGGTCTATATGTCCTTGTGTGCATCAGCCACAACAGCTAATGGCAAAGATTTAACTCCTTTTTAGCACTCGGATATCTAATTGTTCTGGCTATTGATTTGTCACAAGCACTGTATACTGCATTCTCAACAATACTTCAATTTATTCCTGCTTTTGCAGAAGACATTAGTGGCTAAATAATTGCTATACCACAAATGAATCCTGAGTCAGTTCTCTCCGATAATAGTAAAGTCTGTTTGTAGTATTAGAGCACTCTACTGCAGCACGATCAGGGATCACATTTGGTCCCAGTTGCCAGAAAATATAATTTTCGTGTGCAAACAAACAAACAAACAAACAGTCTCACCACCTTGAACTCAGATAAATCTATTCATCTGTTATATATTTGGACATTTTTCTTTAAGTAA
>NW_010532324.1:0-9896 GCF_000687285.1 Phaethon lepturus | reverse complement strand
TGTCTTGCCGTTACCAGCGGGGCGACCGAAAGGCGGGAGATGCCGTTTTCCTCCTCTGCCTTCCGGGAGATCCAACCTCGGCGGCGTCCGGCGCTGCCGCAGCGGGGCTGCGGGCAGCCTCAGCCCGCGCCCGCAATCCTCCCGTTCCCCTTCAGAACTGGGCGCTTTTCTTTCGAAGTGCGGCTCCTGCTTTGAAAACAACATAAAACCTGCGCTTTCGGTTTTTTTATTTTAAATCTTTCAAGTATTTCACATACATCATTTCAGGGCTTCTTTTCATGTTAGAATACACGCTAACTCCCGCCAAAGTTCGTCTCTTTATGCACCGCTTAATCTGGGAGACTGCAAAATAAGATGTTCCTCTGAAAATAATAACGCCTTCAAATTAAAGTGCGTTTTCAGCCAGTTGGATGTTCTGTTAACAGCGAGAAACAATCCACAGACTTTGCAAAAGGTTTAAAATGCCAAAAGAGATTAAAGACTCTCATTAAACAAACAAAAAAAGCCACAAAACAAAAACTCAGAGAGGGTAGGTTTTATTAAACTGTTTTCATCTGCGTGGTTCTTAAAACCTGCTGTTGCCTAAAAATCCTGAACAAAAATACAGAAAACTGCATCTGCTTTTGTGATACATTTTCTCTTAGTATACTTGACTTTATCAGAACAGTTTAATAACTTCTATTTTATATGACTATTTGTGTGAGGTGCTTTTATTTCCTTAGGTCCAACTATATGAGAGCTTTTCTCGCATAACTGCTGCAGGTTGACTAGAGATCCAGCAAATATTGACGTTCTCCGAGAGAAAGCTTAGCTAATGGAAATAAAACTTCAGCGAATTGTGTTTTGTTGTTGCAGCCTATTTGTTTAGCAATTAACAACTTCTTACTAGAGAATCTCTTACATTAAAATGTTTAAATTGAAAGAGATAAACAGCCTGAAATGACTGACAAAAAGCAAGAGCTATTCACCTGAAAAAAAAGTTGCTCCTTTAGACAGATTAGTCCCAAATTGTTCTGTCAATACCAAGAGTAAATTACTGAAACTTTACATCGTCAATTTATAATTGTAGAAATCTTGTTTGACTATGCTAATCTATGCTAAATGCCTCAAGTGCTGTTCATCCAAACTACAGTTGTTCAAATATCACTGCCTGAAACTGAGTATCTGTGTATTTATACAAGGCATGTGAATTGTGCATGTATAAATATGTATGTGTATATTCAACAAACCAGGCAAAAATACATTTTGATTTGTAAGAAATCATCAGATAGTCTAGACAAGCAGCTTTCAGGTTAAGGGTTATTTACAAACTGTTCATTTGATTATTATTCATTAGCCATTGGCAATTCATACCTGGCTGGTCACCTGCTTCTTGGCTGGGCAAGCAAAAGCAATTACAGAAGAAAAGTTAGATGACAGTGAAAATACAAATATATATGTACAGAGCTTGGAAATGTAAAATATATGGGCTTGCAGACAAGTCAAATATGCCTGGTGGCCATCTCAATACCTGGGGATAAATTAGGGATGAATCACATTGCTCATTCCCCAACTTATCTGTCAATCTGGGTTTTCATTGCTCAGTGAGCATGACAATTTCCATTGCCACAGAGCAATGATGCCACTGTGGTACTAACCATACACCCACGTCCTTTACCAGAAATGTTTCACCCACTCCAATAGGAACTTTTGATGCAAAACAGTGAGGTTTGCTACATCATCCCAAAAAAGGGATTTAAAAAAACTCTGAAAGACAAAGAAATACAACTTAAAATAACTCTGATGCATCCACTTGCGCCAGGTGTGAATGCACTGTGTCAGTGCAACGGTAGGCAAAAGTCTTTGGTTGTATGTACATGGGTAAATGTGATTTTACAAGAGTTCAGGAGTCGGAGTTCCCACTGAAGCCATCAGAAGGTCATAGCATGCATCGTACTTACAGGAACAGACCAGGTTTGAAAGCAGCAAATAAGCCTGTTTGGCAATAATTTGTCAATATTAATCAAAATACTTGAAGGAAAAGACTGTGGGGAAAAAGTCAAATCAAGTTATAACAATGGTTGTTTGGTATTAAATACAGCTTAAAACCAAACACCTGTTCTCTCCTAATTCTGTCTGCTACATTTTAAGAATGACAGTGACTCATCTTTTATCTGGTCTCACTCTTTTGCCGGGTAAATCCTCTTATCTCACTCATCGTCCTTATATCCTGAGAGTCCCCTCTATGATGTATGATCCATTCCTTGAAAAAAAAATGAGGAATAAAAAGATTACAGGGGAAGGGAGTTTAGAAAAATGTAGAATGGCGGCAGCAGATGAGCTGATAGAACCAACCACCTGAATTGTGGGTGAGGCAGGAGCAGCCACATGCAAATACAGAGAAGGCAACCTGCTGGAAAGGTGGGGTGGGGAGAGCAAAAGGATAAATGCAGGTAAAGCCCAAGTTCTACAGCTGAGTAAATACAGCCCCAAATGAAATCCTTTATGGAAAAGTCCTGTGCAAGTTAATACAAATAACTGCATTTTGTTCCAGGGATTTTCTGCTAAATGATTTTACAGAATATAGTAATTATTACCCAGCTACTCAATTGTTACCACAAATTAGAAACCTACAAAAAAGACATTGTTTCCTAAAGCCTTATTCTATAAACCTTTAGAATAATTTAGAGAGAACCCTATGTCATAACAGATTCTTTTTACAGAGGATTATTCTCAGACACTGCACACATGCAAGGAGTAAATTTGTTTAAAGAGTATGTATCAGCCATTTACTTTGATTCCCACAAACACTCATACAAGCCACCTCTTTTCCACAAGAATATTAACTGCGAGTGTGGATGACATGCAAACGTGCTAGCAGCCATCTTGGATTTACCCAGGAATTACCCCTCCAGATGCAGAAGAAATACTGTGAGACCCAGAATGAACTGCAATGCATTCAGCAAATCAAAACAACACATTTTTTAAGAAGTCCAGGTCCATTCAGAGATAACTGACATATAGGAAAAAAAAAAAAGTAAATAAATATATTGTTTGCTTTCAGTAGTTTGTGCAGCTCTGCTTATATCCCTTCACTTTCTGCTCTGCAAAGTGACAGCTGAAAGGTGATGTGGCTGGAACTATAAATAAAAGTTTCTCTGCAAGTTCTACGCTATGTAATGTATGATGGTTGGTCCATTAATAAAGCTGTGAGGACCACATCTCCTCCTTTTAGAAACACACAAAACTATGCAAAGTTTTCAGTAGTATTTTTCAGGGGAAAATTGCAATTCTTTACAGAAAGAAGATACCTCATGTGCAAGGGTAGGACTTTTTTAACCTCAAAATTTTCAGGTAGATGTATTGCTACACATTACAGTGTAATAAAAAAGAAAATACATTTAATTTTAAAAGGAAAAAAAAGGCTAGCGCCAATGTACAAAGGGACACATTTACAATAATTGTACTCAGGTTTGTTTCCTATAAAAGGCTATGAAAGAAGCTAAAGAAAACCTTATGATGACATCAACCATTTTGTGCAGTCCTATGCAGCACACAGATCAGATATTTATTGGTTTTATTTAAAGGATGTTCAGAAAAGGAAACGGCCGTCTGGGCTTAAGTTGCTTTTGCTAAAGTTGAGGGCCCCCCTCCAGAGAAACTGTCCTCTAAGTAAGTTGAAACTCCAAACAGCAGCTCTCTTTGCCAAGATGCTATATTATAAACCCGAAGCACCATAAACACGGTAAGCCCTTTGATACAAAGACCATCTTTTGAATCATGTCCAGCACAACAGGATCCTGGCTTGGGACCAGGGCCTCTTAGGTAGTAATGAAACACAAACAGCAAACGACGTAAGAGTTGGCATGGTAGGCAGCAGCACTGTGGTTACCTAATACTACTGGAGTGGCCTTTTTTATTGCAAGAAAAATAAACAGGGTTGTCAGGATTTTTGTAATTTTATCTTTCTATTTTCATAATGAAATCTAGAGTTCATTTATGATAGAAGAACATTGTCATAATTTGCTATCTGCTAGAGACAAATAATTACGTTATTTCAATCCTGCATTCAACTGGAACACATAAGTTCTAACCTTTACATGAATTAAGGTTGCTTTGTATGTAACAGATTTAAGAAAAATCCAAAAGAAAAAGTTAATACTGACATCTTTTAATCCTTCACCGTGAGCTGTGCATCTTGCTAGCATCACACACTGCTACTGTCACAACAGGGATGCCAGCTTTCCCCCGTAACTCCCTCTTGCAAGCCCCTTCTTCACTTTCCCAAATTTTCCAGTCACTAACAACAAGCAGACTTTTCCCCAACATGGCTTGCACAGTTCATGAGAAATCCTACTGCCCCATCACTGACACATTCTTCGGTGGAACTAGCAATCTCAGCTCTGAGCTCAAGTGTAAGGCTTTGTTCTAGCCTAAGCCTACAGCTGATTCCTCCTTGATATTAACAGCAGGTGCAAAATAAATGAAGAGACTGAGTCCAGCTTTTAGAATGATCTACAAAGAAACCAGATTTATGTTGCATTCAAGCACGTTGTTGTGACTTCTGAGCATCACTTGGAGGGAAACAAGTTTCTTTTTAGAATAATGCTTGCTTCGTCCTTTTCACTCAAATTCCTCCTTTGTTTTACAGTTTCTGACAAGTCCCACCGCTCAGCTGAGGAAACTACCAAGTTACCAAGTTGCGGCAACTACCGCTGGAAAGAACAGGGCTTTTACTCCCCACCCGTCTGTTAAAAAAGTCAGTCTTGAAACTGTGGCTGTTGATAGTGAAATGCAGTCATTAGGGTTAACATCCAGATGAGACAAAAAGTGCAAAGAAATGCATACCTCTAGCAACCACGGGCTATTTAACATGTTTTCTAAAACAGTTTGGTTCCAAATCCATACCCTGTTTCTACATACAAACGTACCTTTGCAATCCTGAAAAATAGAAAGCTTGACTTTGAAATGAAAGCTTGAACTCTTCAAGTTTGTTGTGCACCCATAGCTGTCCTGTGTGGACTCTCGGACTGGTGCCACTGTAACATGCACAGATTCAACATCACCATCGAGCTGTCAGAATTGAGAAAAGTTTATTGTGTAAGTAACTTTTTTCTATCCTGTCCTCGCTTTAGGCACCAAGAACTTCAACCCAGCATATCTCCCTGCAGCAGCACACCTGCACACACTATGAACATGTACCTGCTGTCTTTATATCCCACCCCAGGACATACTTGCTATCCTTTTCTTGCCTGTTTGTCACACTTCTCCCTCTCTTTTTTTCCTCTTTCTTTCTCCCGCACTCTCTCTCACACACACACAGAGCCAGAATCAACGTAACGATTTCCTTTGGGAAATACTTTAACATCAACACGTGAAAAACACCATGTAGAAGGCTGGGGTATTACTGCCATCATCCCTGCACAAATACTGTCTCACATCCACAACCCTAGACCATTGCAGACAAGCTGATGTGATTCAGTACAATTCTTCTCCTCCAGAAATAAGACACCACTGCCATGTACTTTTATTCATTCTCTTTTATCTGTCTGTTCACTTATTCACCATCCAGCAGCCCCTGTTAGTCTGACAGCTTTCTTCCCCATCCATCCTTCCATCCTTCTCTCCCGTTCACCGTTTCTCCTCACGCCACCACGTCTCAGCAAACACACCTCAAGCTGGCAGCAGCCCTGCTGCCTCAGCTGCAACAAGCCCTTCACCTGCTCTTCCCTTTGCTGCTTCCAAAGTCTTTCCCCAGCAGAAGCACCTCCTCCTGCCCTTCTGCTGGCCGTGTCCCATGGAGAGCTCTGGCGCTCACTTCGGGAGGGGGGCTCTTCCCAAGCCTTGGGTCTAAATGAAGGTTCAGCTGGTAAAGCAGAGGAAGAGGAACGACAGAGGCTGCTTGTGCTCTACCAGAAGCCTGGGGCTGCCTATGGAGGAGGCTTTAGGGTGGGAGAAACGAAGCAGCGTTATCTTACCGGCCTGGCCATAGAGACAGGGAGTCGCTTCCATCTCCCGCTTGATACGGGTTTCCCTGAATGAGTGGCAGACTGAGTACAGAACATGGAGCTCAAGGAGAACAAATAGGACACATCCTACCCCCACGATAAAACAGATCAGCAGCTACTCCAAAACAGCCCAGAAACAAAAGAAGCACAAATAATTTCTTCACGAGTTTTCCTTAGAAAGAAAGTTACGGTATGTTCCATAGGTATAATCAACAGGAGTCCTGTTCAAGCTGGAAAGCTTTGTATCCATGCCAGCCAAATAGGATGGGGATTTTAAAAGATATTGACTGCTTTATTATATAGAAAATAAACACAGAACAGTATACTGCAAAATACTGCAATCACATTTGGAAATAATAGACCTGACTCTAACAGATTTTTGCAAACAGTTTATTTGAACTGTCTTTTTTTCTTATTTCTGCAAATCTCCTGCACCTTTAGGACAAAAGCAGAAGAGAATGCACAGTGTAACCCACTTGAAGCACTTTCTACAGTACCCTCAGCTCAGCTTTCTCTCGTTGGATACAGTCTGCAGAGATGTAAATGCTGCACCTGTGGGTCTGACTATTTTCAAGACAAAGCAGCAATGTGTCTCCCACCGAATCCCACAACTCAGAATCCCTACACTGAGAAAGCTTCTGGCAAGTCCTCTAGTTTGTAGCTTCTAAGAGCAGAAAAAGTAACTCACACAGTAGTCCCAGCACCCAAGTTACATCAGACCGTCTCTACATCTGATCTGGCTCATGCACATGCAGATATAATTATCTGTCATTACCCTTTTTTTTTTTTTTCGGAGTACAGATTGACATCCAGACTAAACAAGCCATTAATGCAGGAGCAACTCTGGAGAAAGGGTTCCTTTGTGAGACCGCAAACCTCCCGTTTCATTCAAGCTCTATGTGGGGTTTTTCACCCGTGGTTACTCTAACCTAAGTTGTGGTTTGACTGGATGTGGCTTCACTAAACAAAATCCAAAGGATTTTATCAGAAAAGCAGAATTGTTGCTGCCAATAGCTTTTGTTGCCTGTCAGCTTTTGTCCTGCACAACGGCTTATCAAAGTACAGACTCGAAATTGGAGACCATTTTTCTCACCTATAAAACTATCGGAGTCGATTTGCTAACTCTCTCAGCCCCATGGAGCTCCAAAATAATAGGCTACCATTAACGCAGCTTTAAATTATCTGTGGAGCGGGGCTTTAAATGAGGGGGAAAGGGAGCCACAGGAACCTTTAACAGGGGAAGAAAACTGAAACGAGACGATCAGGCAGAATTTTGGGAAACGGCACGTGCCCCAGGAGGGGAACCCACCCACCGCCCCCTTGCCTAGACGCCGGGCTCCGGCTGCAGGCGCTGCTGCGTGGAGCCCGTCACTCTCTTCCAGGTCAGTGGAGCTCTGAAGCAGAGGCCTGCGAGGGATCCCCTGATCCCTGACGTCAGTCCTACTATCGTAGACTGGTCACACATCCAAAAATCGGTTACACAGCTTCCAGTGTCCCATTAAAAAGGTCATTCAGAATCTCAGTCTTCCTCCTCCTAATTTCCAGCCAAAATAAATGTATGGCCATTTCTTTTGGACCAGCTTTTTCATCTAGCTTTCAATGTCTCTTCTGCCTTCTTGACCTTTGGCATTTAAAAGGAGCAGTAGTATCTTTCTCAGACTTCATTTTCCTTGAGTCATCAAGGCACAATCCATTAGTTCTTTCCTGTAACAGTAGCTCCAGTCTCCTGATGCCTCACCTTACAAGCCCTTCTCTGCACATCTTCCTCCTGGAATTAATCTTTCCTCAGTACAGGTGACTGCAGTTGCAGACACGCTCTCGCTAAGGTTTTACAGATGGCTTAAACACTTGCCCAGTTCTTTTGGAGAAATTTTGCTTGATGTATCACGTTCACAATACTGGGGGGGTGGAGGGGGTCACTGTTGCCCAAGTCATTTTGTGATGAACACAGCCATGAGGACTTTCTTTCCTCTTGGTTGTTTCCAACTGATGAGCTCAAAGTCAAAATACATATTTGTCCCTAGGTGAATGATTTTGCACTTTGTACTGCTACGTTTCATTCCAATTCCAGTCATACAGACTTCAGAGCTCTCTGAATCATGCCAAAATCTGCTCCAGTTCCCCTCTGTGCAGACAATGGCCTCTCAAATTTTATAATCTATAAACCCTGCTAACACACCCTTACTTGCATACAGGAAAGAAAATATGAAACCAGTTCAGTCCCCAAACAAATTCTTGCTAAATTCAAGTCGTAACCTTCCTTATGCCAGTGGGGCAATTGTCCTCCCTTTAGCTATAAGCACTTCATTCTCAGGTGGCCTACAGCACTCAACGTTTCTGCAGACTTCACAAATACTCAAGACATCGCCTGACAGCTCTGCAACACAGGGAACTATTATTCATGAACGCTGCCTTACAGAGGAAGAAACACATAAGTTTAATTTTTTCGTCTAAAGTTATGCAGGAAGTTTAAAAAAAAAAGTTATAAAAGACCATTGAAAGGGTATGCTGGTCCCCCCTCTATTCTTCTGCCTGCAACATCACCGTCTGTTTTCTCGTCCATCGCACGTACGAGGAAGGAGTCCAGGCTGGGGCTGGCTTCAGGCAGAGGCAAAGCAAGCAGATCCCGACAGCCGCAGACTGCCAGAGGGCACCTGGCTGCCTGCTCTGCCCTTCCAGGAAGGCAAGCAGACGAGCTCTTCCAGCAGGGTAGCCACCCAAAGAGCACAGCTCCAGCCCTGCCTAAAAAGCCTCCTGCTGTCTCAGCCACCGAGGGTATGATCACAATGCATGGCTTGTCCCTAGTGCCTGCTGTCCTGCTTTTTTTAAGGAAAACAAATTTCTGCTCTCCTTTGTTTTCCCTCTTCCCGTGGCCGTTTTTCTTTCTTATACGTGACACTAAACAGTTTTTAAAACAAACCCTCACATTCAACAGAAGTGTAATTTTTCAAAACCGCACTCACTGCTGAGATCAAACCATCCCTCCTCTGCTGTGAGCTACCAGCCTTCTATGCAAGCCCACTCTACCAAACATTAAATTACAATGTACGTAAATGACTTAATTTAATCTGAGAAGAAATTTAGAAGCTCCAAGCAACAGTAACTGACCTTTTATTTGATCAAACAAACAAACAAACAAACAAAAAACCCCCAACCACAACCTCTTGGTTTATTTGTTTGTTCGTAGTGAGATGTAAAAAAGCCCCCAGCTCTCCAGTTATACCTACCTTCTTGGAAGTGAGAACTTGTTCTCTGTAATCAGGTATCTGGCCTGGCCTGGGCATAGAAGGATGATTCCCACCCGGAGATTAGTGCATTGTCAATATTAACAGCTTTCCTGAGGTTGCTGCGTTATACTGCCAAGTGAAAATAATTGATCCATGTGACCCATGTTGAAGCCTGGCGCACAGTTTGAGGTGCTTCTGAAGTTTTTCTTAGACTTTTCCAATAGTTGGGTTTCAGGCAGCAGTATGAACCTAACTGACACAGCAGCAGCTGCTGCAGTTGCGCTGACCTGTTCTCCAATTATGGGACACAAATGACCCGACCACAGCGGGATTCATTACAGCTGCTACTTCTGTGTACACTGTGTGTCAGATTAGGTTTTTCAAAAGACATTTTGAAATGGCTCTTGTTTTGAATAACAACAACAACAACAAAGTTAATTCACACTACTACTCTTCCATGAAAATCAGCATAGCTGTGTTTCAGCAAAGGTATTTCTCTATAGAAAAGAGGTCTCTGTGTATCTTACTTCCTCAACTCTATAGCACTTTAAGGAAATACCAGAAAAAATGTAGGAAGGAATGAAAAAGATCTAGAACTCTGATGCATGAAAGTATACAAAAGAGAAAGGAGAGCGAGCTGTGTTATCAGATAGCAGGTTAAAATTCGGAAGGAAGGGAAATC
>NW_010532323.1:7252-8351 GCF_000687285.1 Phaethon lepturus | reverse complement strand
ATTACTAATAAATATATAGACCAATAAATAAATAGACTTAACTTCTAGATTGTTGCCTTTAAATTTGGGAGGATGATAGCTTCCTCTGCTGGTGCAGCCTACCAAGACATAACTGACATAAATTTGCCAGTTCAGCGTGGCAAGATGGGCAAACTATTTGTATCATTCATCTCTTTTTGAGGTAGTAAATACTTTTACAGGTATTAACTGCTTTTTCACTCTTAAGTGAAGCCAGTGATATAGTACTTCATATTTTCTGTTCTACTGCTCTTTGTTTATTTACCTGGAAGGGGATTCAGCAGCATAAGCCTTAAAGATTCACGCCTGATTTTTTTGCTAATATGCAAAACACATAAGCAAATCAATAAATAAAAGCTTGATTGTACTAACCCAGGATGTTTCTGGGTAGCTTAGTACTAATAATAAAGTGTCCATTTGGAGAATTTGTTTTCCATGGAATAACCAACAAAAAGGTTGGTCAGTTAAAAACTCACATCTGGCTATCAATGGCAATCAGACAAGATCATTTGATTCAGACCCTGCAAGCTGCTCCATGGCCCAAATCTATACTAAGCTTAGTTGCCAGCACCAGAAGCTTATCTGGATCCACACAAAAGCATGTAAAAGAGTTCCAGTGATGAAATTTTTATGTTCCTTTTAATAAGTAATATTAACATTTTGAAGTTTTTGATTACTCATGCTGAAGTCAGGCTTTTTCACTATATGTGTTTAGCAGGACTTTTGTACTGCAATCAACAGCTGTAACAGTTGGTTCAAATACAGCTGAACTAAATTGCTCTAAAGCTTTGTAAAACCCTGCTCACAGCTGCACTGAGCTCACAAGAGTAACTCATCTGACCTACAGGTCACAAGAAAATCACATCTTATGCTGCAGGTGCAGATGCTAGCTATGCAGCAAAGACAAGCTGTACTCGTACTGGGCAAGTTACAGAATCAGAGAATCATTTCAGTTGGAAAAGACTTTTAAGACTGAGTCCAACTGCAAACCTTAAAACATTATAAGCAACACATTCATTAATAGAGTCCAGTAGCTATGCTGAGCTTGGTGTTTTCTTTGCAGTCACTTGGAAGTTATTTA
>NW_010532323.1:0-7221 GCF_000687285.1 Phaethon lepturus | reverse complement strand
TCCTGCTGATCTCAGTTTGAGATGGGCCTACCAGTCCATCTTTGAATAGAGCTATATGCATTAGCTAGAAGTAGAAGTTTCATGGCACTTCTTTGACAGTAACTCAGAAAGATCTATTTATTCAGCTGTATTACTAGCTCATATAAGAAGTCTTGAGTTTTAAAACTTTGCAAGTAAAACTTATTCCTTGTTTCCTTTCGCTCCCCATAATTTACTAATACATGTACAATTATAAGGAAATTAACCCTTTCAACACATACATTTCCAAACATAGAAAGTGAGGGGACAGGAGTGTTTTTTTATTTAATAAGGTTATGACCTTCTTAATTAACATTTACTTCCAAGCAGACTTTAAGAAAGTCTTCCTCATTTTCAGTCTATACATTTGGAGTTATTTACCACCAAACAAGACTCCATGTAATACAACTTTTACCTATTCACTTCCTTACAATTTAAGCTTGATAAAAATTCACTGAAACAGAGCTACAACAACTAAGGAACATCCATATCTCTAAATTGGAGAGAGATGGATTTGATAGGGGGACTGTTGGGTGCATGCAGAATTGGTTGGATGGTCACTTCCAGAAGGTAGGGGTCAATGGCTCAACATCCAGATGGAGATCAATGATGAGTGGTGTCCCTCAGGGATCCATATTGGAACCTGTACTCTTTAATATCTTCATCAATGACACATGGAGTGGAATCGAGTGCACCCTCAGCAAGTTTGCAGATGACACCAAGCTGAGTCGCGTGGTTGACATGCCTGAGGGACAGCATGCCATCCAGAGGGACCTGGACAAGCTTGAGGAATGGGCCCGTGTCAACCTCATGAGATTCAACAAGCCCAAGTGCAGGGTCCTGCACATGGGTCAGGGCAACCCCTTGTATCAGTACAGGCTGGGGGATGAAGGGATTGACAGCAGCCCTGACGAGAAGGACTTCGGTGTGGCGGTGCATGAAAAGCTGCACATGAGCCGGCAATGTGCGCTCGCAGCCCAGGCAGCCAACCATATCCTGGGCTGCATCCAAAGCAGCGTGGCCAGCAGGTCGAGGGAGGGGATTCTACCCCTCTACTCCGCTCTGGAGAGACCCCACCTGGAGTCCTGCGTCCAGGTCTGGAGCCCTCAGTACAGGAAAGACATGGACCTGTTGGAATGATTCCAGAGGAGGGCCACAAAAATAATCAGAGGGCTGGAACACCTCTCCTAGGAGGACAGGATGAGAGAGTTGGGCTTGTTCAGCCTGGAGAAGAGAAGGCTCCAGGGAGACCTTACTGCAGCCTTCCAGTAGTTAAAGGGGGCTTCTAAGAAAGATGGGGACAGGCTTTTTAGCAGGGCCTGTAGTGATAGGACAAGGGGTGATGGTTTTACACTGAAAGAGGGCAGATTTAGACTAAATATGAGGAAGAAATTTTTCACAACAAGGGTGGTAAAACACTGGAGCAGGTTTCCCAGAAAGGTGGGAGGTGCCCCATCCCTGGAAATATTCAAGGTCAGGTTGGACGGGGCTCTGAGCAACCCAATCTACTTGAAGATGTCCCTTTCAACCCAAAGATTCTATATTTAATCTAAGCTACCCAGCTCTTGGACTAGTAACAAAAAATACCCTCTTGGAAAGTTTTAGTCATAGCAGCTGTGGCATGAAAAAAGATAACGCTTACCAACCAGCCAACATAGTAGTGTCTGCTTTCATACCTTTTCTCTTCCTCTGGAGAAATAAAAAAGGTAATCATCACAGACCATAGATTCATATTTCTTTTATGCAGCATAATTCATTTTTCCCCCCTCCCTCCTTGGTAAAATTTTTGTCTTTGGTTCTTTCTGAAACTAGTCATCTTCTAGCAAGGCACTTGTTGCTCTAAGCCTTTGGAGATTTAATTATTGATTAACCCAAGATTTAGGTTACTACTTTTACTGCACCTCTGGAGGCTGTTCCCTAACATACCATTGTATTAAGACTCCTCTTAGCACTACCAGGGTCTTTTTCTGAATATGGTCATATGGCTCCTATAGAGGAATTTGGGGCTGGGGCAGGGGCAAGTTAACATCCAACTGCCATTATTCACATTTTCCTCAAACTTTAAAAGGACTCCCTTAATTGAATACTCTTGTAACAGTGCTCCTGAGAAAACAAAACAAGATACCAAAAGCTTTTCCTTGAAGTTACTGCATTGTCTGCATGCAGCTAAACCAACACTCATGTCGCCCCATCTTCTCAGCTTTTAGCAGGAATTCCCTCTCCACCACAGTTAAATAACTGTCCAGAGGCTAGCGTAGCTCACCTTTTTCCTGAGGCTGTAACAACCCCTTGACGTACTTCCAGTAGACTTAAACTTCTGTTTTCAAATTCCAACAAATCTGAAAACATCCTGCTGCTTGGTACCTCCAGGTGCTTCCACCTCACTAATGCCAAAGGCCGGCTGCGCGCAGATCTCTAACCCTGCGCCCAAGGCGCCCGGCAGCTGTTTTCCAGAGCCTTTGCAGCAGGATTTTTCCTTTGCCGTGCCGATGTCCCTGCTCTTGTGCTGTTATTCCCCTTGGCCTCCTCCTGCAAACCCCAACAGTGCTGTTGTGGTGCTTCTCATGCGAAGCCATTCCCTCTGGCAAAAGGATCACCTGTCCTCACTTCCTCCTCCCTTTGCCTTTTGTCTTTTAAGATTTTAGTTTACATTAGAAAAAAACAAACAATGCATAACAAAGTAGAAAATTGTCATAAAGATTCTTGATAAACATTACTGGATAATATATGTGCACAGAGATTTAACAACCAATGTGCAAAATCTGCATTTGATTAGCATACTCCAGTCAGCGGTAACAATCAATAGGGAGTTCGAACAGGTCCCAAGAAAAAGACTGGGGAACGAGTCATCATCAGCATCCTCATCTTCATCATTGCCACATGCTGCACCGGAGGCACAGACAGGCCAGCCCAAGAGGGTGCTCAGCTGGGACACATCACTGCTCTACCTGGCCATGCTGAGACATGCATGCTCTCTCCCTCCCCTTCTGCCCCCCGCCTTGTCATCCCTCCCACCAAAAAAAAAAAATTGTTCTCTGCTAGGGTCAGTGTATCCCATCAGCTACAAATCCTGCTCATAAATCCTTGTTCATATGAACTTCTCACTTATACATTCTTTGCGCAACACACTGAAAATTTCATCCAAAATTAAAATCAGAGTAAAAGAAATTATTTAATACAGAGAAGTTCTGTGATTCTTGACCTAATTTATATTAATAAACAATTCACCACACATAATAAGCATTTTTCTTGAAGGGGTCAAAAACTCTGAAAACAATTCAGAGCAAGAAGGTGGCAAGTTTTATTTCTTTTCCAAACTAATGATAGTTAGAAATACACATGAGAAATCCTGATTTCCACATTCTCCCATCTTAAGTGCCAAGTGAACTTCATAAAAGGCAGAATTTATGTTATTTTATCCATGCTGGAAGTTTAAAATGGTTTTGGTATATACATTGTTAGGAATCAAAAGGTGATGAAACAGAAACTACATCCTACTCCCTCCAACTTCTAGCAACTGATCGCACATCCAAGTTATGATCTCATAATCCCTTAGCAGTTGTAGTCTGCATAGTCCACCCACTATCATCTGCTAAAATAAACACTTTTTATGTAGTAAAAATCTGATGGTTCTTTAAATTCACTGTGTTCATATATGCTATGGAAAAACTCAGTATATTTTCTTTTATGAACTATTATCCAACATACAGAGGCTCGAGTCACATATTTCAATCAAAAAATACCAGCTTCTCCTGTGTTCTGCTAATAATAATAAAGTCATTTAAGTTACTCCAAAAATTGCACTGTAGACCATTCTTCTACCTGCTGTAACACCACCGCTGGCTTCATGGGTGCAAGGCACAACAACAACAGAAAGGCAACCACAAGAGAAAATCTGTTGTGGTACACAGATTAGAAGACACAACTCAACATTCAACATCGTGAAGGATTTATTGCTTCAGGACCCTGAAGTTCCTAATATTCTTTATACTATGTACTAGTGTATTATTTCTCATCATGAGACTTTAGCTCGCCATCTCTCCCCTTCAAATTGGGAGTGGAGGATGTCGGACAAGGCGCAAGATGCCCTGTAGGGTCTGGCCTTATTCAACCTCTTTCTGCTTCTCTGGTGCACGATTGTTTCTTGTGATGAAGCGCTTTCGTTCTTGGCGCGTTTGGAGTACGACACGTTGTCTGATCTAGGTTAAGCGACAGAGGTCTGTCCCTACCTGTGCATCTTCTGTAATGATGAAATACTCCTTCATTACCAGCCACAGTTCTTCGGAAGTGTGTCCCGTGTCTATTAAGTGTATCCCGTGTCTACTGCATTTTCAAATACAGTATGTGGCTACTGAAAACTGAAATCAGTAGGGGCCTGTGACATTGTTTTAACCAGTCACAGCCTGATTGTGACTAAGAAAAATCCTTCTTTCCCATCTAACCATTCGATGTCATGCTTTGTCCAAATATACTTAGCAAATGCAATCCATATTCATGTATTGCTCAACTGTCACCCTATTCCAGACGAGACAGAATCCCTGGCTTTTTAATTTTCTAACAGGCATTTCTAATGAAAAGAAAGAAATCTACTCATAGTTCTCATGCTACTGCATTGGTTCCTCTTTCCACTGCTGCATATTCTTTTAACTTCCTGTAGTATCCTACTGGTGATGAAAACAAAAAGCAGCTTTTCCTGTCTTCCAGCAGGTTAGCTATCTTTAGCCATTGTTAAGATTACTTCAGCCGTCTTATTACTACAGTAACAGCTGTCTCATTCAATTTGCTGCATGCTTTGATATTCAGTAGCTGTATCCAATGGTTTGTCTGCCACCAGTTCGCAAGTAGATACTTTCTAATCTGATCACATCATTGCTCAAAAAAAAAAAAACAAAAAAAAAAACACCAAGCACAAAAGTCAGAAAACTTCTGTCTTCATTGCACATTAAAGAAACAGCTCCACCTTTTCATCCACTTTTTCTTTCCAGTTCCTGCACTTTAAACTATCTCTCCTTGCAACTCTGTGTGCTTTCTCAGAAAGATACAAATTATTCAGCTTTCTGCCCATGTTCATGGGCAGGATGCAGGATTTTTCTTAGCCATGACTTGCTGGTTTATAACTGCTGTAGCATGTGTACATTAATTCAGTGACTAACAGCAATCTGCCTCTGGCAGAAGCTGAACCCATGGCCTCTTCTGTATTTTGTTTGTTTTGGAACAGAAATACTAATAAAGTTTAAGGATCATTTCCTATCAGGACAACACCAAAATTATGGCATGTAGAATTAGACTGAAATTTTATCCTTTATTGGAAAAGAGGGCATTTTATTTGTCTCAATAAAGTTATTGCCAAACCGTTGTCAAGGTCTTAAACGTTTTCCCCTATTTTCACTGATACATCAAATGCTTCACTGTTTACACTGCTCTACACCCGGTATTGAGCAATTCTTAGTGTCCTAATCATTATTATTTTATCCCATTGTTATTTTACAAATCCACTGTACATTCACTGGGGAGGCAGTGGAAATGGAATCTTTCATTTCACATGGGCTACTGTGCCTGAACATCCCCAAGTTTAAGGTAGAAGTGAAAAGGTTAACAACTATTATGTTGGTCTGTTTAACAAAAACTCCCATGAAGGCAGGTCACCCTGCACAAGACTAACACAGCTGCTTTCTTGTCCTCAGTGTTTAAACTGTGAATCGCTCAAGCGTGGAAGGAATCCCCCTTCATCTTCCTCCACCCCATTCCCCACAAAATATAGGCTGCTATAACATAGGAGGATGTTTTTGGTCATTGAGAAGTTACATCATCAAGCCCCATTCTGTAAAAGAGACAAAACATGCTTACTAATACGGACTTAATTCCCAAGTTGCACAAAATAAAAAATTTCCAGCCCATGAAAGTGTTAAATGATAATCAAACTATACACTTAAAAAAAAAAAGTTCTGACTACTTAATCTTGTAGCCACATACCCGTGAAAGCAAAAGGAAAAAGCAGTAGTCGAGTTCTCAGCTGAATAATACCATGTTCAAAATTTAAATGAATGTTAGTAAAGACATAGTGACTTCATTTTTATACTTAGCTCCAGATATCAACTAATTAATTCATCTCTTGTAAACTCAATAGTTTCTTTTTATGAAAGTTTCAGGTATCCTAGATTATATTACCACAGCAATAGGCCAGTTCTCTTGGCTTGCAAGTTTTACCTTTCGGTAGGGCAAGTCTCGTGGTAAACAAGTTAGTCTTACAAGAAACAGGTACAATAACTTGTTATATTTGTATTTGTACAGAAATAGCAGCCCAAACGGGCTTGGAATGTGTCCTGGAAACTACTGCAAAAGTTAAGAGTGAGGCACATTTGTACTGCTTTAATGTTATGTAAATCTAAAGGAATCCAACCATCCCTTGGATCTATTAACTACACACCCCTTCCAGGAAAAGGTAATCAAGTTCGCTTCCATTAATAGTGAAAGACCATACTGCACACTTTCTTGCATTTAGATACATTGAGGACAAAACCAAAACAAAGGGAAAACAAATAGCTGGGGGGGAAAAAAAGTTTCATTAAATGTTAACACTTGAAAAAGTGTTGTACAATGAATTGTGTGTTTTGACTCAAGACAACTAGTAATAAAATAACTACCAGAGTAGAGCTGAAAGCAACAGACTTCCAGTGCGCAGCAGGGAACAGGATGTGTCAACGCACGTTTTATTATTTCTCTCTTTTACAGCAGGTCTCAAGAGCACCCTCTGCCACTGCTACTGAAAGAAGAACCCTAAGCATTTTCATGCCTGAAGCCTTGGCAGAATACAGGTAATTAACATTAGGAACAGCTGCCCTCTTAAAAATACGACACCACGTATTTTGCTTATAAACAAGAGAAGTTTGTGAATTCTATGACAGATAAAAACACCTTCCCAGAGCAGGCAACAAGGGAAATTACCCCCAGTTACCTTCTTTCATCAAAGCATATAGTGGTCTCAGCAAAAGAGAGAGGTGACCAGCAATCGCTGCGCGGCGCAGGCCGAGCGCGGAGGGCCTCCGACGGCAGTCCTTGCGGGACACCTTCTCCCGTAAAAGTCTTACGGGGGGCAGGGGGGGAAGTTACCAAAGGAGAGCCGCTCTAAAACGTCATCTTCCACGCAGGGTTCATTCCACCCGCACGACCTCCCCTAAACACGGATCGCCCCCCGGGGCGCCG
>NW_010532322.1:0-1565 GCF_000687285.1 Phaethon lepturus | reverse complement strand
GACGAACACCAGCGTGCTTTCAGCAGCAGTGCTCACCTGAGGAGGAGCCACGTCTCTCACTGCGTACATCGATAGCTTCGTGCCCCACAGGTTGCTGGCATGGTTTTCCTGTGAAAAGTAAAATTTTGGGTTGATTGGGTTGATTTTAGGCAAAATCACCAAAACCTGCATTCAGCGTTGCCCTGAAAGAGCAAAGAGAGGGGAGATGCCTATCTCTGCCGCTCTGTTCAGTGCACCGTGACAGCCCATTTCTGGATTTAGGCAGATAAGCAGGCAATTAGGCGAGGATTCATACCACCAGCTTTCCAGAGACCGATGCCCTCACAGTCCCTCTGTCCTAAGATAGACAGCCGGACATTTCAAGAGGGTAATTCAAATTAGTATCTGAAGGCACGTTTCTTTCTGTCTAATACAAGGATGCTCAGGATGGACAACCCCAACTTCTCTGCCTCTTCGAGAGTGAGGCACATGGCCCCACAAGCCTGGGAGATGGAGCCCCTTTCAGAAGGAGCAGCCTTTCCCTGCTCGCCGCGGTGTCGCAGGGTCCCGTCGTTGCTCTGGGGTGCCAGAAGGGTCGAGGATGCGCCGGGTGCTCCTCCGCAGTCGCGTGCTTGGACCCGTCAGTCCCATGGCACCGCTGCTCCGCTCACGCGGAGGGCTCAGAAGTCCTGCGCATCCTCGGACCCGTGCAGCGGTTCACCCCCCAGGGTGCTGAAGGTCTTTGTCTTGCAAGCCCTGTGCTTCTGCAGGTGTAAAACCATTTCTGCTCCTGCAGCACGTCCTTAGGTGTTCGCGAATACTGACTCCTGGATTTCATGACCACCCAAGATTCTTTACAGTTCCCACTGACCCTTGCCTAGGCAAGCTCACCCGGCTCGTTCCCTGCCAGGTGACGCGGGTCACAGCCACACCGCCTCATCGCTGAGCCCAGGGCAGGCAGGGAGCAGCTCCAGATGCCCACCCGACAGTACGGTACGACTTGATCGTTGTCTGCCACCAGAGACTATTTCTAATATTTTTTCGCAGTTAAATCACAAATCTAGCCTTGCAGAAAAGCCTTGCTCTTGTCACTGCCTTGTAACTTAGCGGAACAGGCACAGGACAACGACCCCCATCATATGGGATAGCTGCTGGATAAGCGCTCGGTGAGGCCGAGGAAGTAATGAGAAGAATATAAATATCAGTTACAGAAAGAGTTGTTACTGGACTCCTGTGGCAATTTCCGATGGTAATAAGCATCCAGGAGGATATTAAAAATGTCATTTGTGCTTAAAATGTGGTAATAATTGAAATAGATTCTGGCATCTTTTATAACAACAGAGCCAACAATTATTACTGGGGATATTTTAAAAGAAAAAAACCCACATTAAATAATTAGTTAATTGAATTGCCAATGTGCTGATGCTGCTGAAATTAATCTAAAAAATATGAGATTAGCAGCGTGGTTTTGTGCAGTTACAGCTGCTTGGAGATAAAATTAAGAGGACGGGGAAGCGTTCAGCTGGAAAGCAGACCGGGCCCGCGCCGAGCCCGGTCTGCGGCTCCCTGGTGCTCGGGGACCTCGC
>NW_010532321.1:777-8855 GCF_000687285.1 Phaethon lepturus | reverse complement strand
ACCTTAGTGATTCTGTGATTCTATGATTCTGCCTGTGTAAAGCTCCTTACGATCTTAAAGATGATGAAATGCTTTGGGCACAATGTTCACCAGTCTCCAAAAGCAGTAAGTGTCTCCTCGGCAACAAGTAAGGCATGTGTCTGTTTCCATGGAGACGCACTGCAAAGGCCTCACAGAGAAGATTCTGTTCAGAGCTCAACAGCGCAGGCTCCAAGCTATTTGTCCCTGGTACCTGAAGCAGAGGCTGTTGGCACACTCAGGTGCTCTGATCCTGCAGTTGAGGAGTCAGCTGTGAATAGTGTGGTGCTGTTCCTGGCTCCCTGTATAAAACAGATTAATTGTGCACTATTGTTCCCATTTGAGGAGTTGCTTCCTTAGTCACTAATTGCCAGCACTGAAGACTTCTGTGCAACTCTTCATAAGGAAAGCAGTATTCTTGCTAGCCAGAGAGGCATCAGAGAGTTTCTGATACTAATTATTTCAAAGGAGTGGACAGACAAATCTGAAAAACAGGAAGCGAAGTGTATGCAGGGAGTCTGCATCTCAGCAGTCCTTTTGGATGACTGAAAGCAGAAAAGGAGGACTATGTAGAAGCACTGACAGGTCTACTTGCACTAGATTCACCAATAAGAAACTGGTAATACAGTAAACAAATTATATATAATAAGCACCACTTCTTCTAAACCTATTGTGATGCTTTTCTAAGGGAGCAAACATATTTAGCAGGGACCAGAAGTAATATCCAAGCATGGTTTGATCTTCTGGGATTTTTCTTAAATATGAGCTGTGGGATGCAGAAGCAATAGTGGAACAGTGATCATTTCAAAGTGATGGACTGGGAAAATTATTTTAGGAGCAGTATTTTGTATGCGTTTGTATATATTGTATATAGGTATTATTAAGCAGTGTGTTTCTTGTTTTGTTTTATAGTTTTTTCATCAATAGCCAGTTTTTCATTCCAGTAGCTTCCTCCTAGGCCTGCATGAAGGAATAGTAAATAGAAGTGCATTATTTACTTTCATTATCCTACTGTTTTGTCCCCTAATACCTATATTCTAAGGTAAAAAACTAGCATTTTCAATTACTACTCCTGAACCCCTGATTCTTCTCCCCATCTGTGCACCCTGTAATTTTGCTGCGCTTGCAAAGAGACAGCAGCTAGCTCCGCACATTTTCAGGTAAGGGCATTCCAGGTGTTTGTCATTGCCTTGCTTCTGCTGTCAGTCTCTATTCCATTGTTCCTCATGTGAATCTACTGCATGTTGATGGGGCAGGTATTTGAGTTACTTGTAATGCTGAAGTCTTTCCTGGGTAGAATCATAAAATCATAGAATGGTTGAGGTTGAAAGGAACCTCTGGAGATCATATGGTCCAACCTCCCTCCTTGAAGTTGGGTCAGCTAGAGCAACTTGCTAAGTATGAAGTTCAGTGAAGTTTTGAATATCTTCAGGGATGGAGTTAAGTTGCTCTTTGGGTAACCTGTTCTACATAAAAAAACCTGTTCACAGTAAAGAAGTTTTTTTCTTGTGTGTAAAGGAAGTGAAAAAAAAAAGGGTAATCTTTAAGACAAAATCACTTAATTGGAAGTGTTGTTATAGATCAGATGTAGTAGGTTACGTTATAGACAAAAGAAGCTTTTCTCAAGAGCAGAAATATGACAAGCTTTTTTTTTTTGTGTTGGAATTTTTTCCCCCCAATATTCTGCTCCCCGTATTTCTTATGGCTGGAATATTAGTGATTGACCTTCCATTACACAAACTTTTCACTAATTTTTTAAGTTTGTTTTATGCTGCTTTGGACTAGGTGAGTATCCTACTCTGGATTAATATCCAAGATCTTAACTAAAGGAATTTAAAGAAATAATTTTCTAATTTTCTTGGTATCTTGGGCTTATAACTAACAATTTAGAATGCCTTTCTCTCTGTAACCTTAGCAGAGGTTTATGTCTTATTTGGCATCATATTTATATCTAACATTCAGTGTTGCCGTATCACATGTACATGTGCTAGCTTGGTTGTAGCATCTGAGCACTAAGGAATCTCTTTGAAGAATGAAGCATACCTATTTCCCAAGAGAGAACAGAGTAGTCAAAATCTCCCACAAGTACGTTGTTTCTATGGTTTCAAGTTGCAGTCTGGGTATAAATTGATCAGAAAACAGGTGCTGAGGATGGGGTGCACAGAGTAGGAATTTGGTGGCTATTCAAAATAAGCATAGCTAGACAGCTGGTGTGCTAAGTCCACTGTCTGTCAGGATGACTCGTGCTCTCTCTGTTCCACTGTGCTCTTTCTATTTCCATCTGTTAACTTAATTTGTAAACTGTAAAGGCCAGAGACTACATTGTTTTATCTGTACCTCCTAGCACTCTTAGGCCCTAGAGAGAACCAAGTACCAAGAATGGGAAAAATTGTGAAATGTGACAGATAATATGACATAAGGTACAACACATAACTCTTCTCCCTCTCACAGCTTACATCCACACCCAAACACACTCCTCTGCTATTTGAGTTTTACCACTGTAAATTCCATTTATTTTGCAAAGTGCTGAATGCTGTAGTGATTCAACTTATGTTTCTTCTGCCTATATTTCTTCTACATATGTTTTGAAGCCCATTTAACAAATAACTTGTAGTTTAACTCTGTCTCAGCCAAAACCAGCACACTTGTGCCACCATTTATGTGCCTTGTCATTTAGACATGCTTTTTTTTTTTCCTGGGAGCATATGCAGTGTGTTAGTGTGTACACTTATGGCTTCATGACCCCACTGCCAAGTGCAGTTTGTTGCTCTAAGCTGTAATCTGCCAGCCAGCTATGCCTATGCTATGGTGAGAGAGACGAGGAGACAAACCACTGTATTGTGCTTGGAGCCGGATGTTTTCCACTTCTGCAACGCTCAGTGCTCAAGAAGAGCAACCTCAGTTGAAAGCCTGTTGTCCAGCTGAAGCCCTAGTCCTGTAATCATGTCTCTGTGTCATGAGCTGCTGTGCCTGGCATTTCCTTAGTGCTGTGATTTTGGGTATGTATTTATGTACTAGGTGAATGGAATGCTGAAAAGATTAGAAAACCATCTTACTTGCTGCTACAGACATAGCCCAGTTCTTTCACCTCAGGATTTATCTTCCATCACCTGCTTGAGTTTTTCCAGCCTAAATCTTCTGTCTAACATTTTAGGCCCATTTGATTTTTTTTTTTTTTTTTAATCCGTTGTCCTGACTGGCTGTGAAACTTCCCCAGAATCTTTTCATTTGAGAATTTAATCTACATGTCTTTTACTCCCTCTTTTAGATCTTTGAAGATGGTAGAACAATCTGGATATAACAACCATTCTTGGTGTCCTTAGTAGCCACTTCTTTTCCACTTGTTTTTATAATTTGTTTATAACCTTTTTTTATAATCTTTCAGTACTTTTTATTTTTTCCTGGCAATTACATACAAATTATGTTCCTGTTAAGATTTTCAGGCATATGATGGTGTTTTACTGCATTCTATTTAAGTTACATTTGCCATTTCCCACTGGCTGTCATTTTCCCAAGTCATTGATGTTTGCTGTAATTATGTACTGTTTGAGATTAACTTTGACTTTTTTGGAGAGGTAATCTGTTTGTAATTGTTGTAATTATTCTGCCAAATAAAATAATTTTAAAAGACACTTGGGCTTGTCTGGCAATGCAGTTTTTTTATGATCACCAATATTACTTGTTGCTCTGAGTTCCATTGTGCTCTAAGTCTGATGTGGCTTTATTCACCTATTAATTGTTCTACTAGTTTAGTTGAAATGGGAGGTGGATTTATTAGACAGTCTATGCCAAGATTGTTCTGTTTTCCTTCTTTATGTCCTTTCTCCAGTCTTCTAGTGCTTTCTTAGACTGTTTCTCAGTTCTTATGCAGCTTTGCATATTAATACATCCTTTAGTCAGTATTTACTTGTTATTGATTTGCTTAAATATAGATACTTTTGAAATTATTTTCAGTGAGATCTGGATATAATTCCTAGCATTATTAATATTAATCAAAATGGGCTTTAAAAAAATATTTTTTTCCTGATAAAGAAACAGGAAATCCTGTTGGTTTTCCTATCATACAGAAGGGCAAGAATAATCGAGGAAGTTGCCATTAGTCTTATCCTAAGTCCATGCAAGACTCAAGAATGATTTTTAAAGAGAAAATAATGGAGCATGAGGAGGACATAAATGGTAGATGGGATAAAAAGTAAATTTACTAACCTACTATCTTTCTCAGATAGCTGATTTTCTACACAAAGAAAACAGTGTATGTCATTTATCTAGACTTCAGTGAAGCCTTTGATACAGTGCTATCTGAAAATTTAGTTGGAACTCAGAAGTCAGATAGTAGAAGCATTCAAGGTAGATAAGGAGCTCAGTAAAGAAGACACAAAAGACATTGCAGTTTCTTCAGGATTGATGTAATTTAATATTTTCAGTAATGCCTATGGCACAAAAATATGAGGCGTAGTAATTAAATTTGTTGATGATGTAAAATAGACAGGTATCGTTGAAGCAGAAGAGAATAAGTTATGTGGAGAGCACTGGATGATTCTGAAGACTACACAAATAGAAATCAGATGGCATCAGATGATAATATAGTGCATAGTCATAGTAGAGCCCAGTACATTAGTCTACTTGTAGGAGAATGTGAGGTTATCACTGTCATAATATTGTGGAAGGCAGTTGTGAACCTAGCAAAACTTAGCAGAGATTTCTGCTGGTGAGAGAAGTCTTAACGCCACACGAGTACATGGCCTTCTGGAGATATACGTGCAGTTCTGTTTGCCGTTGTTCTAGACAGGTTAACTAGGACTGACATGGAAAAGGCTGATGGAATGATGAGAAATGGGCACTCAGTTTTAAGAGACCAAATAACAGTTTCACTTGTTTAGTCTGACAAAAGGAGTGTGGGTATGACTGCTGTGTATAAATGCATCAAAGCATAAATATTCAACACAAACAAGAACCATTAAGGACAATGTTGGTAAAAGAATAAATGGGAATAGCCAGATATACTAAAAGACGAGAGAGTCATTCAAAGAACTCCTTTTTTTAGCAGCTGTCTCATAGGAATACCAAGGTTTAAAGTGCTATGCAATAAATTTATGCCTGAAAGGGTTACCTATTACATGGTTGCTATTGATTATACAATAGTGGACTTGCTGACCCAGCAGTTCCCACATCTGTGTTCTGTCAATTAGTGACAGCAGGTGAATCCTTTATGATGGTCTTACCAAACACAGTGCAAAGCCATTGTTCTAATCCCCAGATATCATGAAGATACTTAACACTTTTTGGACTAGGGGGCTGTTTGGGTTTGGGGGTAGTTGCTGATAGGTCTTTTTCTCTGTTCCCCCAGGATTCCCCACCAAGAATTCCTCTATTTCCTCTTTTGATTCAAAACAGAAATCCATACTCCCAACACAACCTCCTATCTTCTCTATTCCTCTTCCAGAACCAAAGTCTAATAACTTCTCATACTTTGCAGCTTTGCTTGGGCCCTTTGCTAGAAAATAAAAGGAGTATAGTGGACTGCTGCCTGTAGGACTCTGCTGCTTTGCTAAGAAGATGTGAGAAGCCATGCACAGATGTCACTGCACAAGCTGTGGAAAGTGGGTTTGCTGAGGATGGAAAAGTGGAGGCAGAGGCATAGTAGGGCTACACAGCTTACTATGAGGTCACACAGAATTGTGCAGAGTTGGGTAAAATACAAGTATGGTTGATACTATAATACTGATGACTCATTATTTTGCATCTGATAGTATTACATATCTTTTTTTACATCTTTTGGCATCCCTGCTGTTGCCTTTGATTGCTTTTAAAATAATCAGGAGGTAAGTTTGTAATTATCTCTCTACCTCTGCAGAATAATGTTTGGAACCTCTGGAGACAGAGAAAAATGTTTTTTCTTTGCCTTCCTTTCATCTTTTTGCCTTTATTTCAAGTCATCTTTCTTTATGCATGCTGAAAATTGCTTACGGCATTTCTTCATTGCAGATAGATTTTAAAAACAGTTAGTGGAAAGGCCTAACATAAAAAGGTAGGTCTATGAGACAGTGATACAAGATGGTAGTTGAAGATACTTGAGTCAAGGAGAGAGCAAAAAGCCACAGTATAAAATCTGTATGATACTTGGGAAGTAACTGGCAGCAATCTGCATATGCAGATTCACTATTCTTACATTGTTGTAGCAATCAGATGTATATTTTTTCCAAAATTAAAAAATTAAGGGACCCTTTTTGATTGATTTAAACTTGTTTGCATCACATCTGTGAAATCTGTTAAGGGAAACCACTCAGGATAGAAAAAAAGCCTTATCTTTGTCTTAGGAAATTCCATACAGTTTCTGTAGGGCAATAAGGCAAAAGGAACCTCTGGGAATAAGCTAGTCC
Source organism: Phaethon lepturus (assembly GCF_000687285.1). NCBI lineage: Eukaryota > Metazoa > Chordata > Aves > Phaethontiformes > Phaethontidae > Phaethon > Phaethon lepturus. Next base: position 2,457 of record NW_010532321.1, on the reverse strand, counting down.
CTTGTCCTGCCCCGAGTCAGAATCTACACCGCCTATATCACTCTGGACAGATGCTTGTCTAACCTGTTCTTGAAAGATCTTCTGTGATGGAGATTCCCATCCTTGCTGGATAAACTATCCCAGAACATCTCTACTTTTACTGCTATACTCTTCCTTAATATCCAATGTAAAACCTCCTGGGGGAAATTTCAATCCATTATTTCTTGTACTGTGTGTATGGGGAGCAGCTCTTCCCTGTATTTGCAGCAGCCTTTTGAGTATCTGAAGACTATTTACAGTTCTTGTCACACTTACTGTTCTCCCCTGAACCATCTTGATTTCTCCTACACATATTTTCTCTGATGCACACAGCCCCAAACTGCAAAGGACAGTCTTGTTGAGACATTAACAATTCATACGACAACAGAAGGATTACTTTGGAAGGGTTCCTCAGCAATACTGGCAAAATTTAATTTTGCAGCTTCAGGGAAATGTTGAGCTGGGACAGCTTGTGCCCTGGAGAGGACAAGGGATGGGAAAGAAGCAGAGACAAAATGTGGAGAAGAAAAAGAAGAATCTAGAGTATCGTTGTCACTGCTTATGCTGCCACCAAGGGGATGAGAGAAGTGGGGCAACATTCAATTACTGCTCTTCTGGTTTTTGTATTTTTTTGTCTGCTTATTTTGTGTCAGTGTAGTACTGTTAACTCACATTCAGTTTATTATCTATTATATGCCCAAATATTTTTTCTGAAAAAAATCCCCCAAAACCAACTCTTCAGCCAGTTGTTCTCTGTCTTCTATTTATATAGTTGTTGATTTCTATCTTGATGTGGAACCTTACACTATTTCCGATTGAATTATGTCCTGGCTTTTCCAACCACATCTCCAGCTTCTTGGGTTTTTAATTTTAATCATCTCTCCTAGCAAACCTGTAACTGCTCCAAACCATAAGTTGGTAGGAAATTTAATAAGCACGTTCTCTAGTTCATTGTCCATATTGTTAATGAGAATATTGAGTAATTCTAAACTCCGGAACAAGTGGTCATTTCTTTAGAAAAAGCCAAGCCTCAATCTTGGGGTATTTTCTGTTTCTCAGTGCGTCTTCTATGCCATATTCCATAAATTCCAAAGCTGTTGAGAACTTTTTAAGTTTCAGTGAACAAAGCACTGCTTACCTAAGTGAAAATTGGATGAGAGAATTTAAGGCAACCAGCACCTTCATGTACTTCTTTAATTACCTGCAGATGAAAAAATTGGAAGCAGCTGCAAACATATCTCCCCAAAACAACTTGGTTTGTATCTTTTCTAACCTGACCATCTTAGTTTAAAAATCTCAAAAGCTTAAATAATAGCACAGAAGTAAACAAAACATACAAACTTGTGGGAGAAAAGGTGGCCTCTCAGAGCCCCGAGAGGTAAGGAAGAAGGCCAGCCTTTCCTTGAAATAAAATGGGCTAGGAATACAGCATAAAGTGAGCTTGAAGTGAGCAGTGGCAGCACGAAAGAAGGCCCTAGAGTGTGCTCAGCCTCCAAGTACTGATAAAGGAACACAAGCATTATAAAGCAAGTCTCATGCCGCTGAAATGTTACAGACCAGAAACGGCTGGGAGCTGCCAGGATACTTGTAGCAGTTGTGGAACACTTGGGTTGAATCAGGCACTTTTTTTAAGAAGAGAGACACTTATTTTCTACACTTTTA
>NW_010532321.1:0-746 GCF_000687285.1 Phaethon lepturus | reverse complement strand
GGAAAATAGGAACAATATAAAATAAAATTATATGATTTGTCTCTTAATTTGGGAGGAGAAGACATTCTTGCACTCTAACCTTCACCCTTTTGTGCAAATGCATGGTGCACTAGTTTTCCTTGACAGTGTTGCAGTGAGTGGAAGAATCACAGGAAATGGGTTTTCTTCTCAACGAGGTAATATTGGGCAACTTACTTCCACCCATTTGTACCTTACTATTTGCAAAACAAAAGCACTACTTCAACTTGGAGTACTTAGAGAACTACAATCATACGAAGTACGAGCTGAGTTTTATTATGACATGATTTTTTTTTTTGACTTACTACTAATTCAGTCTATGGCTACAGTGAGTCTGACATTCCTTAACTTTCAAGTGGCTGACCTTGTAGTTCGATGCTCAGGAAATGTCTTTTTATGCTGCCTGTTAGGTAGGTACATCCAGATGGAATACGATACATATTGTATGGTATTAAATTGAAATCCAGTTAACGCTTCGTAATATATCCCCTGCTCCAGAACGGAGCCAGCTGATGATAAAGATGGGAGCAACTGTAGCTTATTACTTTATCTATAGCTGATTAGAAAAAGAAAAAAGCCTAAAACCTGCAACCGTATCGCGTACCTTCCCGACTGCGCAGCACTGACGAGAACGACAAAAGGCCCGTCGGGCGGAAGCGCTCCCGGCTGCGCGGGCGCGGCGCTGGGGCTGAGCGCCAGTGCGGGCTTTGCGGCCAGTGCAGGGCTCG
>NW_010532320.1:2178-8182 GCF_000687285.1 Phaethon lepturus | reverse complement strand
GAGGGAGCACTCGGTCCCCTCATCCAGGTCAAAGATAAAGATATTGAACAAGACCACTGGGAATGATTCCGCATGGGAGATTTAACCTGTGGATGGAATAACGTAACACAAGTGGCTGCTCATGGGCCAGGTTCTTCTAAGCAGTGGTCTTCTCCTGGAGGAACTACTGCCTGACGCCCTACAACTCTCCTAGCCAAGACAGGGAGCCAGGCAGCTGGTCTTGAGCTCGCTACCGAGGAAGAGGAGACGGGAAGGGAGCGGCCGGTCATTAGATGGAGCATGCAGCACACCTAACTGCAGCACGACACAGCGCAGGGTGCTGCCCGAAATCAGGGCTTGCTGCAGCCACGTAAAGGAGATCCCAGCTGGTCTCCAGTAGAGATCTACAGCAGCGAATTCTTAAGCCAGTCCAAGAGTGAAACGACCCTGCCAAAACACACCTTTGCTGAGCCTGATGAGTTCATTCAGGCAGAGAGAGATTAAAGCAAAGACAAGATCTTACGGACACTCAGACAGGTATAAATAACTGATGTTACGACCTGCAACTCCTCAGCGCGTAGGAAGAATTCAGGACGACCGACCGCGTGGGCACCTGTGAAGGTATAATGTGAGACTGACTCGGACTTGAAGCCGAGGCGAGAGGGAGAGCTCACCGCTGCGGGCAGATGTAAGCGCTTCTCTGAACTCCCCTGAGCAAACCATATCGTTCTTCTTATCACCCCCCTTCGTCCCAGTAACCTTTTCGTTCGAAACATCGGACAGCAAATCATTCCGATTTGCGTTGCACGTGTGCTCCAGCTAACCCTCATGTTCTCCCTTCGCAGCCTCTCCCAGGAGGGAGGTGACAACAGCGCAAGGAAATTTCGCCGCGTTAGGAAACACACCAACAAACACGACTCTGCTTTCAGGGCAGGCGAGGATCCCGTGTTTAACAGCTGAATCTCCTACCTACACCGGTCACCACGGCCCTTTTTCTGTCCCACTTAGCCAGTTCCCCTCAAGATTTCCTCCTCTCTGCAACACGAAGGCCAGAACTATTCAGCGCGCGCAGAGGCTGGCTGGCTCAGCAGCGGGGAACCTGCTCCGCGGGGAAATCGCATGTTGAGTAGCTGACTGTGAGTTAAAGCTCCACGTGGAAATGCTTTGTTTGCTCAGTTCGTTTTATTTAAGTTAGGTCTGAGCTCTCAGAACTGATCTCCTTCTAGAAACTGAGTATTAAATAACATACAGTCGTTTAGCAAGCACCGAAACTCAACCCACATTCACAGCGGGGAATACACGGTTATTGCAACACCCGGTTCTTCAGCACCTGAAAGTCTTTGTAAGCAGCAGCGCTGCTGGGACGTCCAGCAGAACCAAGGGAGGGAGGACGGGTGCCAGCCCTTGGGCCCCCGAGGTCACCTGGACTTCAACTGGAGCATTTCACCTCTGAGCATTGTACAAAAAGCCAGAGCTCAGATCGATTTGCTGACCCTGGGAACGACCCTGCCTACTTCGTTTCGCCGTTCCCTCGTTTCAGGGTACACAGAGTCCTTGCCTGACTCGCCATGGGAAAGAAGTCCTTAAGAGCTCGCTCAGCACTTGCGGCTCCTCAGACGGCTCAAGCTGATGGCTTGGCCCAGAGGCCAGAAGAGGCACACCGGTGTCCTGGATTTACGGGTGGTTTGGCCCAGGGGACTTCATCACAACGTAACCACGGGACAGAGGACGAAGTCACCTCAGGACCCCCTGCGCCCTACAGCCGGTGCAACCTGCAGGCGCTCAGACAGGCCCCAGGGACACAGACACCAGGGCACCTTTCTCCCCAAAGCACTAATGAAACTGCATCTACCGGTCTGGGCTTGCCCGGGGAACGCCGGTCTCCAGAAAACATCTCTAAGCACAACGCAAGCAAGCAGCCGTTCAGCGCTCTGCGCTCGCCGGGGCCGGCGGGGCCCTTGCACGAGCCTTGCAGGCAGGTTTTTGCCCCGTGTTACAGCCCTGTGAGAAGCACTCTCCGTTCCCTGCTGCAGGAGCACCAACCCCGACCGTCCCCGCCAAGATCTGGAAACGTCTGTTCACACGCAGCTCCCGTTCCCCGTTCTCCCTCCCTCCCACCCAACAGAAATTACCCGGACCCGTAATTATTAAGCTACGCCAAGAGACTTACCAGCTTCTGTGCCACGATGTTATAGTGGCTGAAGGACTGGAGCAGGGCCACAAAGCAAACCTTACAGCCAGCTGGGTGAGAAGATAAAAAGGCACGTTACCGTTTCAATTTTGCAAGCTGCCATTACCGAAGCACATAAATCACAGCAGCCAGGCCACAAATCTGTCGGGAAAGGCCGTCAAGCGGGACAGGTCTAGGCAGCGCCTCACGGGCTCATGGCCGGGCTTTCAATTTTCACCTTTCTATAGGATTCCCACATTAGGGAAAATGTTAGTCAGTTTAAAAAGAAAGGGAAAAAACACGAAAATGATGACATTAAAAAAGCAGAAGGCCTCTTTTCTGCCTCGTGCCATCCTGCCCCGGGACCTCCTGGCACCGTTTCCTGGTGTTACTGGAAGGAGGCCAACGGCTGACCGTGACACGAACTACTGAAACCACCGACATGCCAAAAATCCCCACTTCGGCTCTCGCAGGGCGAGTGACCTTGTCTGTAAGAACACACAGAACAAGCAATTTTGACGAAGGTACCTCACGACAACGTGATTTTGGAAAACCCAGCACGTGACAACCTGGCCTCGTGGTCTGGGTATGAGAAAAACGCTGATTTTGGTGTCTCCCTGCCAGAGAGCAGGGCATGGATTTCAAGCAGCCAGAAGTCAGTGGCCCCAGTTGAGTCTTCACCGACCCCTTGGGAGCTCCCTATGCGTTGAGCACCAAGCAGGTACTTGGAAAACACGGGGCTGCTACAGACACGGGAACACCGGCACCCAGGTCCCAGGGTGACAGCCGAGCCCTGCGGGGACGCGGGCAGGCCCCGAGGCAGCGCCTCGGCAGGGCTGTCCCTTTGAAGCCTTCACACCGTCCTAACCTGCTCTCCACGGGCTTTCCTGCAGTTTCACTCTGTGCCATTAGGTAAAACAATTTTTTAAAAACGGGGTAAAGCCAGAGCTGAGGAAGCGGCGGTTACGGGGCGGAGGACGCGCTCAGCCCCACCGCCTGCACGGCGCGGAGCCGAGTTTCGGGTCTGAAAGGCACCAGGTTTGCTTTGCCAGCAGGAAGCTGGAGGTGCCCACAAGTCCAGCGCCCACTCTGCGGGGGCTAGCAGGTTACTCGCAGGTGAATCTGCTAGCAGAAAAGCCATTAGGCAACTTGCCAGGATCTTTGTTTCTTTACTCGCTACCAGCTTATCTATTTGTTAGCTGTTCCTGCCGTTTTTAATTACATTATAAAACACCTAACGAGTGAGGGAATTACAGCCAACACCTCATTGTCAGATGTGATCGACAACGTTCACTGCACCAATGACGAAACACGGTGCACTGACATTACAGGACGTACGCAAGGATATAAAGCAAGTCCCAAGAACAAGTCAGGACTGGGATCCATAAATCCTGACGCCAAAGCTTTGCGCTAATCCGAGGATGCCTCACGCTCTGCAAAACCAGCCTCTGCTCACACAGGAACACTTTATGCTGAAGGAACCTCCACGGAGCAGGCAAAGGCAAACCCTTGCCTTGGAGAGTCCTGCTGCTGACATACCTCTGAGGTAGAAGGAGAGGAAATGGTGCACCAGGAAGCCGCCATCCGTTCTGGTGTCTCGCAGCAGCGTGAATTTACCCTGAGAAAGAAGCAGCAAAATAACTGAACGGAGGAAGATGAGGGCACACATTGCTCCCGGCTGCATCTTGGTAGACAAGACGTCTGCTCAGGCTAGGGGAAACTCTGCAGGTGTTAGTTGGAGAAAGAAGTGGACAAGCAGCGCTCCAGCCAGCCGTCCGTTCGCAAAGGGACGCCAGCGCTTCCTCCGGACACAGCCCGCAGGGAGGCATCAGAAGATGCTGAGTTCACCGCTTTCTGAAAGACATGCCCGCCCGCTAAAAGCCCTTGCGCTAGACCGAGACCCCAGCTGGACCCCCACGCCTTGCGCCCACCAAGAGCCACCTCCTCACATGGAAACACCCGGCTGCCGCAGAGGACGCCGACAAGCAGCACCGCGCTTTTCCAGTGCCGGCACATCCAGAGCACACCCGTGTTCGCGCCCCTGGTGCTGGACACCATCGTCATGGGTGGCTGTGAGCAATGTCTACCTCCCAGCTTTGTCCCCCTCTCCTGCAATTCAGTCTTCCTTCTACTCCAAGTGGCACAGATGGCTGGGGGACGACAGCCACCCACTCTGCTCCCAGCCCGTTCCCCCAGCGCCACGGCCAGCGTCGCCTGTGCGCTTAGCATGGCAGCCCCGCTACAGCTGCTGCTTCTCCTGCCCCCAGTCCGTCCTCCCTGTTCCAGGCTTACCTCAAACATGCCATGTTCAGAGCAGAAAACCTCATCATCAAAATGTGTACTGGAGCAGAGTGCTCTGCACAACGCATATACCTTGTTTTGATCACGCAGGAAATTAATTCCGTTCATCGGTGCACGCTCGTTATCAGTACCAGTCTCATCAAGGCATTTCTTTCCATTAAAGCCTTAGTCAAGATGTTTCTTTAATCAATACAAATCATAGAAGGGCTGATTTTAATCACAAAGAACTTATCAATGCTTTTTTCTTTCCTCCAATCCATTAGAAGAAAATGCTGTTGCAAAACCAACAAGCAATCTACCCATGGGCAATTCACAAGCCATCTATCAGACTTAACTCCCCAGCGCCTAAAACGTGCTATAAAGCGGTGCTAATGGAAGGACAAATATTGAACACGTCTGCAGGGAACGCAAAGCAGAAGCCGGGGTAGAGGAGTGCTGATCTGCCTCAGCCAGAGAGCTCTCTCTCACCCAAAAAAAAGGGTTTCTGCCTCTGCGGCCGTTACAATAACAGGAGGCACCAGCCCGGTAAGCATCTCGCTGAGCTGTGCCCTCCGTGGCTAAGCCTGGAGGAGTCTCTGGGTTCAAACGGCACAAGCTCAAACGTGCAGCAGTTTCTCTTCCGCACGACTCCGTCCCCTTCAGCTCCCCTCTCCCCTGCAACAGCAGGCGGAATGCCACCCCAACTCCCCTCCCTCGCCTGCTAGCTCTCGAAAGGTTCCCTCCTTCGCTCCCACGTACGCTGCGCAGAACGCGGCAGGACGTTATCATTCAGAGCATAATTTTGCTTTTTCAAACCTTCCAGTTATCGACCCTTAAATCCTGCCAACCCTCAATTCGCTGTCACACTGCAGCTGCTTAGGCAGCACTCAAAAGTCTTAATTTCTGACGCTTAGATGCCCAGCTAGCCAGGGGTGGAAACGTCCAAGCCCTGCACCTCCAGGAGCAGCAGCTGCACCAAAGCACAGGAAGGCAACAGCTCTGGGAAACTCCAGCACTGTGCCTGTGGCCACAGAACTGCCCCAAAGCCTTTGCCGACTCCGGAGCACAGGACACAAATACAGGAATCGGGGTTCTACCAGTCGTGTCGACACAAGGAGGAAGGCAAGCAAAGCCAGCAGGCATCTGCGAGGCTTTCTGAAGTCTGCGGAGCCCTGTGGTCACGCTGCCTGCACGCAGGTCCATGCACCTCTTGCACCCCCCGCCCCCAGACTACGTCTATCAGATTGTTTAGCAGCTGGCTGGAAGCCACCGGGTCCCTGGAGGACCTGAGGGCGAGCGGCTTCCCCTCGCTGCCAGGCAAGAGGAATTCTCCTGCTGAGGAGCGGGTAAGCCCCAGCCCCACCACCAGGACCTTGTTTGCTGGCGTGCGGAAACCCCGCGGCCCCCGAGCCACCACCGCGGATGCACAGTCCAATTCTCTTCCCCCTTCTGCGCATCCTTCTCCAGCCCAGAAGAAGCTGCTGGGGATGAAACACCTCCAAAGGCAAGGTCTTCTTGTAGCACCTCTCCGTCCATCTGCCCCAGCCCGCTCCCTCCACGCTCCGCTTTCACACT
>NW_010532320.1:0-2095 GCF_000687285.1 Phaethon lepturus | reverse complement strand
TGTCACAAGCCTTCAGCGGTGACATGTCAGATACACCCACACAGGCGGCAGCTTCATCCACCTACCAGCCCTGCAGTGAAGGCATTTGTCAGCACTTTGAAAACGGCACAAGCCAACCCTGGAGATGCAGAAATCGGGCTGGCAGAGACAGGAGGAAGAGATTTGCAAAGGGCTGGTGCTTTTTAAGCACAGCGGGACACTGATTCCCAGCCAACCTTGGCCAGGTATCTCAGCACACCCCAAGGACTGTGTCTCCCACCGGGGAGAGCCCGGCTCCAGACTGCGCGGCTCTGTGCAACGATCGGTGATGCTGAGCAGTGCGGAGGGGGACTTGCAAAACAACAATACTCGTTATTTACCACCAGCTTAGTCCATATCGCAGTGTATGAACTCAGTCTTCCAACTCTGGCGTCAGGGAATACTGCTCCTTCTGCAGCCAGCCATATTCTGGAGCTACACTACCGCCAGACACCTCGACGAAGAGAAACCCAGAGTGTGCAGTGGGAGGTCCAAGTCCCCGGCTGATGGGAGAGGAAGAGCCAACTCAAATCCGAGGCAACTCCTCACATAGAGGAGTCTTTGGTTCAGCTCCTCTGCTGGGTCCTGCCTGGGCTGCCAGGTCAAAACCCAGCATCTTGAGGCCAAATCTCCCGTTGGTTTTACTCCACAGAATTTCCTGTTCGCATCAAGGTGAGCCCCCTGACTCCAAACCAGGCTTGAGGATGACAGCATCCCCGCTCACCCCACAGCTCCACCACCAAACGCGCCTTAGAGAACGGCTCCGCTCTGCCAACACTCCCGCAAGGGCTCCTCACTTGGCATTTCACGTGCGTTACAAACCCAATTATCATCCCACAGAAACCACAGGGACTTGGGAATTTACCAGTGGAATGGTTTGGGTTGGAAGGGAGCTAGTGGGCCATGGGCAGGGACATCTTCAGCCAGAGCAGGTTGCTCAGAGCCCCGTCCAACCTGACCTGGGATGCTCCCAGGGATGGGGCATCCACCACCTCTCTGGGCAACCTGGGACAGGGGTTCACCACCCTCATCATGAAATATTTCTTCCTTATGTCTAGTCTGAAACTGCCCTCTTTTAGTTTAAAACCATCACCCCTTGTCCTATCGCTACAGGCCCTGATAAAAAGTCTGTCCCCATCTCTCTCCCCAGCCCCTCTCAGCCCCAGCAGCTGCAGGAAGGTCTCCCCGGAGCCTTCTCTGCTCCAGGCTGAGCCCCCCCAGCTCTCCCAGCCTGTCCTCCCAGCGGAGCTGTTCCAGCCCTCGGAGCGTTGCTGGGGCCTCCTCTGGCCCCGCTCCAGCAGGTCCATGTCTTTCCTGTGCTGAGGGCTCTGGAGCTGGACGCAGCACTGCAGGGGGGTCTCCCCAGAGCGGGGCAGAGGGGCAGAATCCCCTCCCTCACCCTGCTGGCCACGTGGCTTTGGGTGCAGCCCAGGACATGGGTGGCTTTCTGGGCTGTGAGTGCACAGTGCCATGTCATAGCTTCAGTCTGCCCTTTACAGAGTGACGCTGTTACGACCAAGCCTTAAGCCAACAACCTCTACCAGATTTGCTTCGAGCCTCGAGGGCCTGACCTCTATCCAGCAGCACCCTCCCAGCTTTTTCCTGGCGTTTCCTCCCCAGCACACCAGCCCTGCCCCGCTCCGGGCAGGCTGGCAAGGAATTACCTCACTGGTGTTTCCCAGCTCAGGGCAAAAGCTGCCCTGCTCTCTTCATAAGCTCTACAAGAAGAGAAGGGGGAAAAACTCAAGACTTACAAAATAAATTATCACCCCAAACCGGTTTTTATTATCTAAGCTAGTATGTATCTATCAGGAAAAATATGGAGCAATATGTAACACATGCGTATTCTATTAAATTTTCACCTGAAGTGGTGCACGGCTTTTATACAAGGCGAGTGCGTTTAGTTACAGCCTGATTTCATTAGCACAAAAACCGCAGGGATTAGCTGAATTGATTTAGTGGCCTAAAGGAAGAGAAACCTGTAGAACACACCGCAGGGCCCGCAGGAGCGCCGGGGAGCGGATTTTACCCCGTTTTGCTGTTATTCACGACATGGCAGCCACCACACACAGACACG
>NW_010532319.1:1801-12485 GCF_000687285.1 Phaethon lepturus | reverse complement strand
TCGGTAGGCGAAGGGAGACGGCTGGGAGGAGCCATCTTGGGAGCGGGAAGGATGCTGAAATGCCACACGGATCCACCATCTTGATTGGGGGCAGGGCATGGGATAACCGCGTTGGACGCCATCTTGAATACGGGCAAGGTCCCAACGTGCACATTGTGTTGTCACCCGCAGCGCGGGCCAGGGCCTGCGGAGCGGCCCAACAGCCGCCGCCATGTTGGCTACGGGCAAGGGAAGCCGCGCGCTCCTGCCCGTTGCCATCTCGAGTAAGGGAGAGCGGGCGCCTCGCCGAAATTAGGTTAATTACTTAGCACTGCCAGTCTGGGGACTTTTAATGACGCTAGACAGCACTTAGAAGTTTTATTTAAGATACAGGATAAAGTCTGTTTAATTGCAGTTAGTGTCTTAAGGATAAAGATTACCCAGTGGGTGACAGAGAGAGAGAGAGAGAACTTGTGAGGTAAGACATAACACCTACCTGCTCTGCTCAGGCATCAGGATAATATTTTTCTTAAGTTACAGTCCTGACACCGTTTGCTGACCAAAACAGCTCTTTTTCTAGTCAAGTGGACCTCAGTGGTTAATTAGATAAGTTTGTTTCACTCTTAATGTGTGTCATTGCCTGTAGGTCTTACTTATGCAGAGTTTTAGGTAAAATCCACGGTTTTCCCATCTTTGGGGATTTTCGAACCTCTAAAGGATTTCCTTTTCAGGTGCTGGGCAATCTGTAGTAAATTTAAGCCTACTATATCAGACTTACTTGTGTTAAATACTTTCTGTGGCTCACTTCAAAATGATTGTCAAGCTCATTCATGTGCCACAAGATGAAGGCCCCGAAAAAAATAAGGGAGACGTGAGCATCCGTCTGGTTCCTGCTGTAAACAGTGCTGGAGCATTTACTTTGTTCCAGTGCAGGAACAGGCACATGAGGACCAGGATCCTGATGGAGCCCAAGCAGATCTTAGGATCATCCTCCTGTCCACCAGGACATTGCTAGGTCCTCTCCACTAACATCATTCTGTAAAGCAGATTGCTTCCATAGATGAAATGTTGCATGGTTCTCTTTAAATATAGACAATATTTGCTCACTGGGAATTCTACTAGCAATTACTCATTTTCTTTGCCTCCTTTGTCATAACCCTATCCATTGACTGTAGCACAAGAATTAATTGTCCCAGACCTTGCTACAAGTCCCTTGTGTAGCACTGAATCAAATATCAAATATCCAGTCTGCACTGATCTTGGCTTCACTAGCTGCAACCCTGTTTTGAGAGTTTCTAGGCAACATAATACTGGTCTTACTGTAGAAAGGATCATCCGAACCTCACCAGCCCACCCACTTTTGACATTTTTGTGAAAACATGTACAGTTCTGCCAATCCACCTCTGTGGTCAGTGGTAAATAGTAAAACATTAATACAGATCAGTGCCACTGATGGCGGCGCTTGAGCTATAACACAGCCGGGTCAGGGGTACATACGTGAAGGTTCAGAAAAAGATTTTAAAAATACAGTGCAAATGGAATTTGGAGTCTTATCCTTGGGCAGTGTTTCTGCTTAATGTCAGGTAACTTTGACAGGTACAGACATGTATTTTATAGTCTCTTTTCTTTCTGAAGCATACACTAGACACATGAATATGGAAAAAAAGTTAAAAGTGAAACCGTATTATTATTTTCTCCCAAACACATATTACTGTGTTGGTTCCTATGGCCAGATGCCTTATTTTCTCAGTGAGGCAATGCTTAGATATTTTGGTGACCAGGACCAGACATCAGCTTACTGCCTCACTTTTGTCACCTTTTGTGAAATGCAAGAGCTTCCATTGACCTTGGATCTTACCAAGAGCTGGTAGCTCTAATTTCTATATCTTTGGTTTACTGGGCTCCCCGGACATTTGGCCCTTGTTCCAGCAGTGAAGTTTAAAACGGAGAAAAAGTATGTTCTTACCTATTGCTACAGGCAGCTAAAGGCACCATCTGAAACCTAGTTATTTTACTAGGTATTGCATATGAAACGCTCAGCTTTTGCCACAGATAAGAGATTTACAACTTAGATGAGGCAAAGAATGGGAAAATGATGGGATTATGCGATCCACTTCAGAGTTGCTGAGCTGAGCTGAGAGCCAGAGAGATAAAGTGATTTGATCAAAGCAGAGCAGGAATTTAACTCCCATCTCACAAGCCACAATGCACTTTCTTGAGCTATGCCTGTTGTAAGCCATATTTCCCATGGTTTTTAACTTCTTTTTCCCTTTATAATAATCTCTTTTATATATTGTAAGAAATCCCTCCATAGTAGAGGATAGTATGGAAACAAAATCACTCGGGTTTTTTTAAATATAGGATCAGTCCACTTGTGAAGAAGTGTACCCTAAAGAAAGGTACCCTGAACGTGATGCAAAGACTTTGAAAACAAATCATTAATGCTAGATACTGATCCCTAGTAAGAACAGTATCTGATTTTCTAGTGACTGTTGACATTAGTTTATTGCATGTGCGGATATCCCAGCTGCTTTTTAGGTATCTTTGGAAAAGCAAACACAGGTGGATGCCATCAAAGACTTTTCAAACACTCTTCTGTGCAATTGTGGTCTTGCTTGAAAGACTCTTTTAAGGTTTGTGCAAGCTCACTCAGATTTTCCATAGTTCTAGCAGAAATGCTGATTATGCAACATTTTATCAGACATTTTCCTGTAATGTTAACAGAATTTTTTAGACAGTGTCTTTTCAGATACTATGGTAGCAAACTGACTAGCGATACCATTGGGTAATGCACAGTCTTTCTCTGGGCCAAACAGGAAAGTGTATTTAAGAACAAAATAATACTTTATACAAAAAACAGCTGGGAGACAGACATGCCTCTGTATATCTTTTTGTTTGTTTTGAAAAAGAGACCCACATGAAAATGGCCATGTGAAAAACAAAGAGGAGGGAGAAAGGAAAAATATGAATCAGCTTCTTTTGTACAGTCCAGCAAAACGGTCCCACCCTCCCCCGGGCTCCGGTTACTCACTTGCTAGAAAGGCCTTGGCGGGACACACCCAGGTTTTTGTCTTTTTAAGCCCTTCCTGCCTATGTTATCTCTGTGATTTTAATTTACCATGCAGGGAAGAAAAACCCTCTGAAACAAAAAAGACCCTTTTCCTGCCTTTTTTCCTTTGTATTTTTAAAATAGCTCTGAAGCCTGTACTACATTCACAGGACACTTCTCTACGTAACCCTGTTCCTTTGCAAACTAGCAAAGTTTTTTTCCCCTTCTCCTTCCTCTTCCACCCAACGTTTCTGCCAGTGACTTGAAAACATGAACCCTCCTAAAATATGGTTTCTGTTCAGGAACCCAAAGTACTCTGCATAATGGTATATACTAGATACTGTTTTAATGACAATTGTTTTCCTGAAGGTTCCCCTCCTCCCCCATTACTCACAGAACCCTGCAAGTTCCTAAACCAGGAAACTCTTTCAGATACAACTTTGCTGCCAGTATAGTCCCAAAGAAACTTGGGGGGCAGGGGGTGTTTCAAATACTTTTGCTTTTTCTTGTTGCATTTCTTTATTTTAAACCCTTTCAATTAACACGGCTGTTTTGTTTAAAAGAGCTTTTTATTTTCAGCTTTAGTAACATCTTAGCATGCCAGAACATTCTTTTGTGCATCATTCATGATGCCACATCACAGCTCTGGAAACGGTTAGCTTAGAGCTAGCAGAGAAGGAGCAAACTCACTGCTGCATTTATCAGTCCAACAAAGAGACACATATGGCTACTGATGAGCCAGTCAGATCACACATAGCTCAAAGCTACTGAGAGCACAGATATCTTCTCGCTCAGCTCATCCCGAAGGGAAGGGGAAAGGAGAAGGACTAGAGGTAGCACAGGTAGGAGTCATAAGCCACGCAGGCAGAAAGCTGGGGTTATTGGAAGAAGAGGTGTGAGTACATGGAGGATCACTGGAGCGTTGGCAATGTTAGTTCCAGTGCTTGGGAAAAGTCCATTTCTTAACTGCAGATGTGTGGTTTTACAAGCAGTATAAATCTTTAGCAAGGGGAGTGTTTTTTCCACTGATCCATGAGAGTTTGGCAGCATAAAGTATTACCAAAAAGTGTACCAATCGGTAATTGATAAAGAAGTCTGTTTGGAATCAAGCTTAATATACTTTCAGTATTAAATAGAAGTAAAAGTTTACAAGTTCTCTAAGCTGGATTTTTATGACAGCTGTGCCACCACAGCAATTTGAGGCCTCCCTTCGAGGGACAAAGTTGAAAAGCACTTTGCAAGCAAGTATATCTGCCCTTGGACCTTTTGTTAGCGTTGCCATTGCACATTCCAATTCACCTAACAGGGCCGCCAAACTATAGCTACAGGTATTCTTTGTGCTGCAAGCAGTCAACTCCAAATTTTACATATAATCACAGGAGCTCATATTTTACGTTTCTTTCCTTCTTTCTAATCTGTGACAAAATGAGAGACTTATCTGTTATTATCAGTTCATGTTATTTCAGAACTTCCCTGTCTTCACTGCTCCTCGCCGATGCTTTTGGGTGACTCATTTCCTGTGAAGGATGAACCAGCCATTTCCTGGTTATTCAACACAGGATTTTTTTTTTCTTCCAGTCTGTGTTGGAGTGGTGTGGATTAATCTACAGTTTGATTATACCCCCTGCAATTTACAGCAGAACTGCAACTCTTCACTGCAGCCTTCTAAGGCAATAAACTTGCTTAGGGATTGTGGCTTGCCCCTGCTTACCTGGGCCATAGGCTCTGTGACTTTGGGGTGTGGAATTACAATAGTTACAGCACTACGGATTTAACAGTGCCATCCTTCCAGTCATTGCAACCCAATCCTTCTCTTAGTTCAACGCATTTCAGTGAATAGTAAGTGGAATGTGAAAAAAGCACCATAGGACAAAGATACTGATCTTGCAACACATATCTAAGCACAGAAATTCTGAATTATCTAGAAAATGCTACCAAGATTGCATACTGGCATTTGAGAGATCCAGGTAATACCTATATTGGGTATTTGTGTTAGACACAGTTTACTAGAAGACTGGGTCAGTGTCTGTATTGCTTCTGCACCCATAATTCCAGCTCTTTCCTCCAACCTGTGTTGGAGGAAATTTCCTGAGCCACTCTTTATTCATACTTCACATGATGATTCTAACTGTTGTGGACAGCTTGCTTCAACAATGCCACCGAGTTAAAAGATTGTCTGCCCATTGTAACACCAGCCTGACGTATCACAACTTTTGCAAGCAGCTTTTTACTGCTATTTTTTAAAATTATTCCTTTAATCTTATTTCCCATCATTTCATTTGAATATTTAGATTCATTACCCTGTCATACATCTGTAATGTTTGGGAAGAAAACCCACACAATAGGGGTACTGCCTCCTGAGTCTGAATGTAGCACATGTTGTACGGATGATCACTGAATAATTCATACCCTTAATGATTTATTCATGCCCAAAAGCTGGATACCTCCTCTGTGACTTTCCATTATCTCAAAGAGAATGCACGTTCCTATTCAACTATACTTATCTTAAGGGTGCCAGTAGCAGCCCCTGCAGTAGCACACGAAGCAGTGTCTAAGGCAAATAGAGCAGGTGTGCATTAGAAACCACGCCCGTATGATTTTTCTGAAACATTTCTGCTAAGCAACAAATCGAAAACTCTTGCCATTCCAAGGCCATGTATAGCACCCTTGACACAGAAACTAAAATGTAGGTACATTTTTTTGCAAATTCTTCAGAAAAGAAGGTGGGCAAGCAAGCATCTTAAGCTGTTTTCCACCGGTACACATGTAAAGTGAGGTGCTGCAGTCATGATGTTCTGAGCATGGAAAACAGGCCATGACTCTGTGATTTGATACTGTAGAGCCGATCTTATTCTCCACAAGAAATTTCAGGTTTATTTTCCATTGTAAAGTTACAGATTCTGAGACAATTGATATAAACATAGCAAGATTGTTTCCTAACCTCTCAGGAAACCTTGCAGGAAAGCCTGGACACATAGCAGCAGTTCAGACTAATCTCCTTCCTGTCTAATGTGGGCTATCAAAAAATACGCCGTTAGTAAAAGTTTTTAAGACCATGATCTGACTCTTCTGACCTAGGTGAAGATTTTGCAAGACATTCAAATTCCACTTGTCTAGAAAGTATGAAAGATGATTCTGTGTTTCAGCAAAGTCTCCAGACCCACAGGCAACACTACCCCTAGCTGGCTGGTATGAAATTTCCTAATTGTTTATCCTGTAATCCTGACTTCTTTTGTCCTTGGAATAGGCTCTACATCAGCGTAATTAAAAATGTCAAACATGCTTGAGAAACTCTCCAAGTTGCTAAAAATGAATGTGAATTTCCTCCCCACAATCTCCCTTCATCTTTCCCTTACTCTGGCCTCAGCTTTACAAAGTGGTCTGTTTCCAGCCCTTCAGCATAGTTTGCATTCCACTGCCAAGAATGAACATTTATTTATACAAACAACCGTCCTTACAAGCACATCTCCCCCTGCTATCCTAGGGCAGGGGAATAAACACAATTTCTGTTCTGTTCTGTAGCTGCAGTTCCACATGTCTTTTTTCTTTATTCAGGGGCATTTTTTGCAATGAAAGATTAGTGCAGTTCAGTTGGTTTCCCGTGCTACAAATCTGCTCAGAAATGGACTGGAATGCTCTTTCATTTCCTTACAATGATTTTATTTTATTACCCTCTAATGATGGTGCCAGTTTCCTGATAAACCACTTAGGGGGTCTTGATGGCTCAGCAAGCAGGTTTTCAAAGAGGTCCAGCAGAAGTGGAAAGCCCTAGTGCCTGTTTCTCTCAAAAGCACACCAAAAACCTGGTTTTCCCAAGTCCATTATCGGGCTGCTGTGTTATACCAATTCTTCCAGCAGCGCAGCTGACATTGTAAAAGAGATCGGTGGTAAATGAAACAGCAGCTACCAGGTGGGCAGCACTGTAACAGACTAACGTGGATGGGGAGCCTGAAGCTCATGCATTATTTCTAAAACTCCTCCATCACTTACCTGTCAGGCTGAGGTATTGTTTGCTGAAATGCTAGCTCAGCACCTATGTCCTCTGTCGCCAGGTTGTCTCCCATTGCATCTGCCAGTTAAATGGGTATTACACAGATGCTAGATGACTCCAGACAGGGGAATTTCATAGTCTGAGCAGAGTTCATTTAAATGCAAAAAGAGGCCCTAAAAGAGATAGAGATACACATGCAGAGCATCTAGAAATTCTCCATTAGTTGTCTATGTCTGCAAGCTGCGCTCTCTTACTGTAAGCACGTCAGATTTTGCTGTGTGCGAGCCAGCTTCCATTCTCAGTTGATATAATTGTTTGTAGCTAAGAGTAATATTTAGATTGCTATGTTTACCATTACCTCCACCAGTGAATAAGATAAAGTGGTTTTGTTGGGAACTCTTACTTGCATTTCTAAAGCAACCTTCTAAGAAATCAAGCATTTAAGTAGTTTTTGAAGGATCCAGGGGAATACTTTTAAAAAAAGTAACAGCAAGATGATATTTTGGAATATAGTCCCAACGCTATCTTTTTAGGAAGAAGATACAGACAGCTTCTTTAACTACATTGCCAAACCAAAGTCAATGAACTACTGCAAATTAATGAATTAGGAATTTTTAGTGACTACTTTCCATGAATCATTACTGAATATTTTATGGATCTTACTGCTTTCTTATTAAGCTTACCGTTGCAAAGTTTGCAAAGATATATTGACTTTTGGCTCAGTACAAGGTGTCAATCTTTTTCTTCTTTACTGTGATGCACAACGAAAGACTGATGTCCTTTAAGAATATCCCTGTAACATGCCTGGGTATGTACTCGGGTCTAAATAGGTATTGCTCTATTCAGGAAGAGGAGCATAATCATAATTAGGCCTTGCACTGATTAGCTCATACAGTACCATCACAACTAACATATAGCAGGAGAGAAAAACCTCACGTTGAACATGCAGCTGGCAACATACCACTACCTCCTCTTCACTAGGCTTCCATTCAGAGCAGGATTTATTCCACTCTTGCAGGTTACAATATGCATGCCTGGAGCCCACCAAAATGGATCCAAAATACTGGATTCTTCACATGACTTTTTTTAAAGGATTTTTCATTAAATTATATCAGCAAGTGTACTGGTAGAAATTTCTGCAACATCTGAAGAGGTGTCCTACAATCTAAAGGTACATATGCACACACAGGACGTACATAAGTACATGTGTATATAGCCCAGTATTGGTCATGCGTATTCCTCTGTATTTGAGTATGCAACACCCTGATTAGTGCGGTAATTCCCCTGGAGATAAGGGAGAAACAAGTGACCCCAAAATGGCATGACATAGCACAAGGACAGAAATGCAGAGACATACCAGCTCTATTTTGGAACTGCCAAAATTGTGCTCCCTCTTCCCCTTCCCGAATACTTCTTTTTGATGTCATGCATCCACTTTATAGGCACTGCCGCAGCACAGCTGAATTAAAGTCCTTGTTTCCACATTGATTCAAGAACAAATATGTCCAAATACATCTGAGAAAGTCAGAGGACTGACACACCAAACCGCTGTGTGCCTGCCATGAGGCCCACATTGTCACACAGGCTAATAAAGACATCATTTTCCCAGGGCTTCAGCTCTATTAAACACAAGGCTCCAAATGATTTCCTACTTGGATCAAAGATGTGTTTGTTCCAGTGCCACTTAAGTTTAAAAGGCAATACTGGGAATGAATGAAATCTCCCCAGCGGCAGCTGCTGAGGTTCAATTGGTTTGTCAGTGCCATAATTACGCAGCGGACGTCTTCTGTTTGCTGGCACATATGTTCCTGAAGGATGTTATGCAATGGAAACAGTGCAGGGACGTCTTGCTCCCAAAGATAAGGGGATTTTGCTTTTGTGGTGTGAAGACTTGCTTATGTTTCAGACGGTGAAAAGGTTAAGAAATCTCATGTTCTGATTTCAGACTTAAAACTGGAGTTGTTCTTATTTGATCAAACTAGATGGAAATGTATGAAAAGAAACAGCGGCCTACATCCAGTATCCTAGAACTGGTGCTTTAATATGGAGGCTGACCGCTTTTACCACTAGTTACAGGTGGCCTCTGAAAGTGAGCGCTGCCCTCGGCTAACGTATGGAGCTGGCACTCAGTGGCTGGGTTTGGTGTGACCTGTGGTGCTAAGAATAAAGGTGGCTTCCTGTCCTTCCACTGCACAGCCTGTCCACCTCTTCCCCACTT
Source organism: Phaethon lepturus (assembly GCF_000687285.1). Lineage (NCBI taxonomy): Eukaryota > Metazoa > Chordata > Aves > Phaethontiformes > Phaethontidae > Phaethon > Phaethon lepturus. The sequence continues at coordinate 3,248 of NW_010532319.1, read as the reverse complement.
CTCATCTTTGTAGGTTAGGGTCTGGATGCTGATGAGAAAAGTCTGCTCATTAAATAGCTATCTCCTTGTCTAATAGACTGTACACCAAATGTTCAGTGTAGCAGACATGAGTGTGTAGTAAGAACACCAGAGTATTAAATTAAGCATTAAAAGAACATTAAGACATGAACCTGCAAACTGTGAAGTCAGGGAGAATTGAGAGCACTCGAGATCTCAGTTGCCAGAGGAACAAAAGAAACACAGTATCTTTTAGAATGTTTAATATTTAATTTGGTAAGATGCTCAGATACTAGGGCAGCAAACCAGAGGGTGATGACAGAGAGCACCGTGTGAGGGGTGCTGTATGTCAGCCATGGGGCCTGAATGGGTGTGCCAAAACAGAGGCACAAAAGGCTCCTTGTTTGCAGAACTGTCAATTTTATGCACAGCTACCTGGTCTGCGCACACACCTCGTGCATTTTCTAAACGCCATTTAATTCATATGTGTTCTTGTTAAAGACACAGCATCAACATTGTACAAGAGAGACTCCTAACAACTGTGCTAGTTAGAAAGGAAAGAACCCCTGGCACATCTTAAATGCCAGAGATGTGTCGTTGACTGACTTAATGTACTGCAAGCGGCTGAAGCCAATAGGATGATTTTCATTAACTGAAAGAGTCTTCTTACAGAGCTAAGTTTAATTCAGAGGGGCATCTTTAGCTAAACTTTCTTGCTTTAAGGTCAGGGCTTAATAAAATATGTAAGTGATACTTCATTTATTGAGAAAATACTTAATTTCATACTGTGAGTTGACCAGTTACTTCTGCAACACTAGAATTCACTTAGTAAGATTCTTCCCTCTTAAATTTTGTCATGAGGACTTAAGTACACATGTGGTCACCAAAGGAACAAAAAAGACTTTATGTAAACAGAGCAGCACGGCTGTGACTGTGACCCAGTCCTCTAACAGCCAGGCCTGCGCTCCAAAGAGCTTGGCCATGCACAGATAGCTATTTTGAGGTACCCATTTCAGCTTCGGGGAGCCAGCAGCCTAGGTGATTTTCTAAGAAGCATTCACTGATGCCTCAGTCATCTGAGAGCGCCTGCTGGAAGATCCAGTAAGAGACAGCTGGGTTTGTGGTGCAGGCTTGGAGAAAGTTTCCAAAGCATGTTTTCAGAAGTGTCTTTTGTGGACTCAGGGCAATTTTAGCAGAGCACTCCAGATCTGAACCCACTGTTGGCCTGAGTTTTGCTTGAATCTGTAGAGTGGGCTTAATTGTTTGCTCTTGCTCACACTTTGGAACATCTGTTATCACTGCTGTAGGACAAGGGTTGGCAACCTCTTATGGATACTATGCCAGAGTGTATTTTTCTTTTCCAAATTAGCGGCTAGGTATGCCAATGCTGGGTTTTGCTGCCTCTCCAAGAGGCAAGATGCCATCCATCTGGGGTATTTTTCATCTGTGA
>NW_010532319.1:689-1770 GCF_000687285.1 Phaethon lepturus | reverse complement strand
TGAATGCAGCACTCAAGAAGTGGGAGGCAGAAACTGGGAGCCACTGCCTCTTACTGGTGCTTCTCCAGATACTGCCGATCCCAGCTCCTGCCTCAAGCATGCCATTCAGAACCTATAAAAATTGAGTGCAGACTCAGCGCTCAGGGCAGAGCCTTTTGCTTATTGCTTCCATCCCACACAAGGGATCTTCAGGTTGCTTTAAGATCACTTTTCTAAATAACTAATACCTTGTCTCTCTCCCTTATTTCCTAGGCTTCCCTGTCCTCTAGGTGCCGGTGAGATTCTTGTCCTTCTGCAGACTGCTGTGCTCTGTGGGAGGCTTCCCGAAGCATCTTGCGTGACCTTGGAGGAGGTAAGGGAGAGAGTGGCACTTCAAAACAAAAACAGTAGAAAATTAAAGAGGAGCAAAGGTGCCAAAGGTGGGAAGCCTGCAAGGCTCCCAAATGTCCTATCAACATGGCCAGATATTATGAACTAATGAATTTCCCCTGCAGCCAAAAAGCTTGGGTGCTGCGTGGCAAGATGTGTTTTGTGAAGGACAAGCACTTTTCTTTTACATGGGCACCGCACCCCTGTGTTCTCCCTGTGCCAGCTGTGGGCATCTGTATCTGGGAGAGCCCAGTGGAGACTGTAAAAAGTAATCCCACAGAGAGGGAGCTTTCCCTCCTCTGAAAGGTCCCTGTTTACCAACAGAGTTACTTCATTTACCTCCCAGAGCCATTTACCATCACATCCTCAGCAAACCTTCATAAACACTTGAGATGTGAAAATGAGAGCTAGCTCTTTGCCTGTTGCTAGTGAGACTGACTTCTACATACACCCCAGACTGAGTCATCATGGATTTAAAATGCTTCCAAAAAGGTGAAATCCTCAAGCCTGGGAATGAGTTGAGGTGTCAGTCATTAAAATTGTTCTGTATTGTAAAAAAGTAGGTTACTATGTCTCATTGTGAACAATTACGTCTAATTACAAGTCACAGATTCTCCACAAATACTATTTAATAACAAATTTCTACCACACTTCATCCAGAGTGTGTTATGAAGTAACACATTACCTCTGGTTTGCAGATAGGTAATGCGTG
>NW_010532319.1:0-658 GCF_000687285.1 Phaethon lepturus | reverse complement strand
AAAGAGTGTTTTGGCTGAGAACAGACAAAGAAGAATGGATGCTAGGCCCCGAATCACAGTTCAGTGGTTGAAACTTTGGATAAGAAGTCCTCCAGCTTACCGCACTGATTATTTCATTTTAGTTTAGCAGATGGCAGAAAAAAAACGGTGTGTGCCACATTGTAATTTTAGTTAAACTTTAAAAGGCTGCTCAGAAATATATAAAACTGCAACAAACACCTTAACAATAAAATTAAACAAGTAAGATTTGCAACTTCCCCTTAGCAAACTCCCAAACAGGATGTTAATTTTTGCTGTTTGTTATAAAAAAAAAGCCATCAGCAGAACAGAAAACCAAAGAACCAAAGATACAGTAACACCCTTATCCCTGTACCCCAGGAACTGGGGATGGAACAGTTTCTGCACTTGGCTAAGGCAGTGTGACTGGTCAGCATTTTTCTGCTGTATTTTTAGCTGTAAGATAGCAAGTTTCCTATCAAGGTGGCATGGTGAGAGGTCAGTAAGTCTATGCTGAGAGCTTTGCGCTAAATCGTTGCTGTTTTCTTCCTCCGGAGCCCCGGGCGCCAAGGGTCTTTGCCAGGAGTGAGGAAGTGCATCGGGATGGTGCGGTCACCCCGCACGGATGTCAGAGGATCCCTGACCCCGGCATTAACGGCGG
>NW_010532318.1:0-11640 GCF_000687285.1 Phaethon lepturus | reverse complement strand
CCGCGGCCGCATTTCCCGGTCTGGCTGCTCCAGCTGCCGCCGTCAGAGCTGGAACCGCGCGTAGGGTCCGCCCCACCTCTCCCGATAGCCGTCGATTGAATTTTACTGAAGCGTGCACAGGTTAACCGCCACAGTGGTGTAAATGAACCGATGCCGGTTAGGGGAGCCGGATGCCTTCACACCAGATTTACTAATCTTCGGAGTCTTTAAGTGTGCTCCATCGTAACAACAGTCTTCCGACAAAAGATACAAGCTTAATTAAACTGAGTCAAATAGGTTTAAGCAGTTAAATAGAAACAACTTTTTAAAGTGCTTAAAAATCTGTTTGCTCTTTTTTCCCCTTTGTGTTTTAATCCTTTCAGTTATGTTGTTGTGTGTAGGTAAGAATATTTCCTGCTTCGGAATTTGCTGGCTGAAGCACGGTCGTATTTTTATGACGCTTACTAGTCGGAACATAAAATCAGATTTCTCTCTTTCATTTAAAGTTTGCATCTAACAGAAGAAAAACCTTGCAGACAAGCCCGATAGACTGTATGAAATAAGACGGCCTGTTTACTAGCAGTGGCCATGGGTCCTGCACGGCATCAGTCTCCCTTTAATTGATTTAATTTTTTCTGGACCCAAAAAAGAGTCACTTGGTCCACCTCGCCTGGCTTGTACAATGCACAGCTGTTACCTTGTGGCCGTGGTTGTGCAAAGGTGCGCACCGAGCCAGCAAGGTTAATAGCGTCGATCTCTTTTATTAGATCGAAAGATACAGATGGGGAACACCCACAAGTTCTTGGGCACTCAGCCTTTCTTTGGATGCTGTATGCAAATGTATGTACGTTTTCCTTTCCCTCCTGCCCATTCTGTGACTCCATCGTCTTGCTGAGGAGCTAGTGACTGCCATTTTGCTGTACTTCTCAGCTCAGACAAAATGGAGGCTTTGGAAGAATCAGTAACTGCCACAGCCCGTGCCTTCTAAAGTCAAAGATAATCGCCTTTTATAAAATGGGGATAATTTTGAGGGTAAAAAAAAATAATCGGCGTACCCCATCCTAAAAGGTGGAGTTTCCTTTTTTCCTGTAAACACATGGGTGCAGTTGTGTTAATTTCATTGCCAAAACGTAAATATTAATGCACCTTGCACTTTGATGTATTGCCATAAAAGACACTGAATTTCAAATCACCAACCCCACTGTGTGATACGGGGATGTAACTTAGCTATTCGTCTTTATTTGAAGCAGCCCTCTTCCTAAAAGCTCACTTAGGGAGATTCCCAGTTGCCATTAGAAAAGCAAAATACAATTAATCTAAATCATTCTAGCTTTATCTTAGAAAATTAATGATGGATGAAAGAGGGGGTTTATAAAGGTTTAATAAGAACTAGTCTGGAATACAGTATATATTCTAGAGCCTGTGATTATAGTGGTAATTTAGCAGATTGTATCACTGCCTATCTCTGCCAAAGGATGTTTCACACCATTTAAAATGCACAGTACTCCCTTCAGAGACAGGTTGTTCTGGAATAACTCAACATCCAAAGAAAAGCCGTGTTATTTCACTCCTCTCTTTATCGATTGCATGTGTGCGATTGCGTGTGTGTGTCGTCTGCTCTTCAGCAATAGCACTAAGTTTTCATGCTTGTTTCTGTGTTCATTTATCAGCCTTCTCACAGACAGGCAATACCAAAAATGGAAAGTCATGAAATCTATTCAGAATAGGGTTTAAGTGCTGAAACCAGACAGCCTGTATAAAACAAAGCATGAGTTGGCCCTTCCTCTAAAAGGTGAATTAAAATAAATTTGGTTTTGAGCAAGTTTTCCAAACTCTGAGAGCTCCTTTTTGTTCCTCTTTTTGAAGAGGAACAAAACAGTGAGATAAGGACAAATCTTAGTGTTTTTTTTAATCTGGCAAAAGTTATTTGGGAATCTCTAGACCAAAGGGATTGAGATTTCAATAAATTGCATGCCTGTGATGTTTCCAAGACTAAGGATGCAAGTCTCCCAGTGTGCAGAAGCATGAGCCAAGCTGATCTGTAGTTAAATTAAAGAATTTGCTGTATTTAAATTCACGCAGTGTATGATCTGACATTCCCTTTGACTTTACTGCCTGCCTCTCTCTCTTACAGGCTGTTTGCTGCTAAGTGCAGCGGCTGCATGGAAAAGATCGCCCCAACAGAATTCGTGATGAGAGCCCTGGAGTGTGTTTACCACTTAAGCTGCTTCTGCTGCTGCGTTTGCGAACGACAGCTGAGGAAAGGGGATGAATTTGTTCTCAAGGAAGGGCAATTGCTCTGCAAAAGTGACTATGAAAAAGAGAAAGACTTGCTGAGCTCGGTCAGCCCAGACGACTCAGACTCAGGTGAGCTTTTCCCGCATCTGCTCCAACTGGAAAAGCCGCAAGGGTTTGTAGAGCTTTCTTATAGAAAAGTATATCCATTTACACATCCACTTTATCCATATGCACATGCCACCCATGCAAATTAGCAGGCACAGCTTAAAACCCCCCCTACTTTCAGTCTGTTCTCCCTAAATTGACTCCCTTCCTTAACTTGCTGCTTAGTAAAGGATGACAAAATCTTTTTGTTTTCATCAAAGTATTTTTCTATAAGATCACAAAATGTGAGTCAGACTGACTTCAGTTACCTGAGACTCATTCAAACTGTGCTGTTTTCCATAGGCTTTCTTCCATCCAGTTAGCATATTTTTCAGGGGATCTTCTGCACATACACTTTCAGCACTGAGCTAGGAAAACAGGCAAAATAGTTATACAGTTTTCAAGAGTATTCTCTCTGCCAATCTCAAATGGTAACTTTAAGAAAAACTACAAGTACAATACAGAAGTACTAAGGAGAATCTGAAAGAAACCGAGAAGTGGGTTTGTGCTCCAGCAATAGCATGTACAGCGCAGGAAGCCAGGGCAGCTGCCCGCTTGATGAGGCTGCCTGCACATCCACTCCCGTGAAGCCAGGCAAGAGGGCTCACACAAAACCAGAAATAAAAAACAGTAACTTGAGTGAGGAGTTTAGTGGAGTCTGTCTCTGGAGGCTTTCAGGCCAGGTACAATGCTTGGCTCTCCCGAGTTCCATCCTGACTTCTCCCTGGTGGTATGTCGTTTCTGTGCTACTAGGGCTCTAGTTTCTGATCGTCTCTGTTCTGGTGTCAGCCTAGGACATCCGCTGTGTGTTGACCCAAGGATAGCTGCGCTATGGCTCGTATGCTAAGTATAGTACAGAAGTGAGGTATGCAAAGTTTGCCTGCTACAGATCTCCGTGAGTGTCCTTGAGGTCCTGCACTGTTCCTGATGAATGCAAACTGTTTTGAATCAAGGGACAGCAGGCCCGATGTCTTACTAAAATGCACGACTAATCTGCAGTGTGACCTTTCTCTTCAGAGGGACCTGGGGTTTGAACAGTGTGATTGCAAGAGTCAGCAGCCTTTGGCCTGGGAGTTAAGGCAGAGGGACTTCGTATTGTGACCAGAGCTTTTGCCTTCTCCTGAAGAAGACAGTGGAGCCCTCACACCTGATAGCAGCTGATGGGTGTCTTCCCTGCGCTCTTCACGGTGATGGAGAGACAGATACTTCCTTTTCTCCACCCATTTCCTAGGGAAGGTTTTAAAAGAGAGTGAGCAAAATCTGCTTGCTGTCTGTCCAGGACTGGGAACACAGCACCACACGGCACAAATAGTTCACACACTGGATTTGGGTTCTCCAGTCCAAAACCCAGGGGGTCTGGCAGTCGTTACAGTGAGGACTGGCTTTCAGGCTCACAGGCAGTTCGAGGAGAGATGGGATGCCTCCTTCCCGTGCTGTGTGCAGTCAAGGAGACTGGAAACCTCCTGCTGCCCGTGCGCCCTGGCTGATCACAAGACTAGAGACAGCGTGTACGTAAATTGCTGCCAGCCAACATAATTGTGCACTTGTTTCCCAAGAAAATGTCTTAAGAAAATCAACAATTACCATTCCATTAAGCGTACAAATGACATGAATCTTTGCCTCTGGTTTATGGGAAAATGCATTATTCCAATTTAGCTAGGAGCAGTAATTATCCTTAATCTCTAATCTGAGAGCCATATTCTCCACATTGCTGAAATTTATATTTTCATGTCAGGAATGCTGCAAGACGAAGGTCACTGCTGACTCAGCGGGATGTGCAGGACCGGGACCTTTCTTGGAGCAGCATGTTATTTATTACCGTACTGTATTTGCAGGACCTTGAGTGCTCTGCTCTGTAAACCTCATGTCGCAGGGCTTGGACTCTGTGAATTTGCCTGAGGCATGCGAGTTTCCTACTTGCCCTTCAGCGCATCGTTCTCATTGCCAACTTCAGCACCCTGCTGCCTGCCTGTCTGTGTCCAGACAAACCCCTTCCGAAAAGCTGAGTGAGTGGGGCTGCCCCCACGCTGCAGCGATGGGTGTGGGGATCCTCCTCCCCTGCCTTCCTCACTCGCTGCGCAGGCTCCGCCAGCTGTGCTTGGCATCTGCTTTGGGCTCTCCGTCAGCACCGTATTTTGTATTTGTGATCGGCAGTAAGCTACCGCAGCGGCACAGAACAACCTTGCTTTCCATTTCATTTCCCCTTGGCACAAGGGGTAGTTTCTTACTCCTGGAGATGCTTTTTTCCCCTCATTATTCTCTGTTAGCCAAACCCAAACCTGAAAAACAAGCTGACAAATTAAGTGGGATGTTTTGTCTCCCATTGTCTAATACATAGAAAACACAGATCTCCCAGATGCCTGTGTGAGAGCAAATGATTTCACGTAGCCCTGGCTGAGAATGTGTGCTTCTCCAATCATATATTTATCCACTGGACACAAAAGTAACTCTCCAATGAGCAATATTAATCCTCACAAACCTTGCTTTAGAAATGGCGCGCTGGAAAGTTAATAATGTCATGGTTATTAAAATGACTGAACTTCTCTTCAATCATTAGGCAAAAGATGCTTATTAAAGTAAAAGGTGATTAGATTGCTAGGTGCATAATAATCAGACCCTGAAATGAATTAAAGTCTAAATTGTTAATTCCCCAAATGTAATCTTTGAGTATATAAAAATTGCAGTGTGTTTCTTCATGTTGAAGTCCCTGTAATAGTGTATTAATGTTTTCTGGAAGAAAAATCAGTAGTCTGGTGAAATAAAATATGCTGAGTTGAAAAGTTGTTTTTCACAACGAAATTTGTACTTACTTTTCAACCTTTGCCACTGTGATTGGGATTTCCAAGTACAATGTGCTAACACACTTAATTACCAGATTATCTAAGTATTTGGAATTTAACTGTGGAAAATACAAATAATCTATTTGGTCTACACAAGCACATATATATTTGTATGTATTTACCAAGAAAGAGAAATTTGTGCATGCACTTACAGACGTATTGAAATACACAGAGAAAGAATACTGATGTTTTCTGTGGGATGCAGAAATGACATGGCAAAGATTGTATTTGATATTACCTCTGGAGCTTCAAAATATCTGGAACAATAACTGGAATCTAAACTATATTTAGCTAAACAGACTTTGAGATATTTTTGTGATACTTGCATTTACACTGTTTTGCTGCCATAGCAGTGTGGGCAGTAGTGCCTGCCTGCAGCTAATGCTTTGGGAGAAGATGGGGCTCCGCTGTGAAGGGAAGGGTGTGTGTCAGTTCGTGTGGCTGCAGCAGGGGACCAAGTGATGCTGGAAGGGCACAAAGTCTCTCTGTGCTCGACTCTTGGAACTATTGGAGCATATTCTGAATTTCCATCCCCTGACCAGTTCCATGTCCTCGACTAAAAATTCAACACATTTTAATGCTGTTGTGGCATTTGATTTAGGCAGTGCACACAAGTCTAAGATAGCCTCTTCCTGCCTGCAGTTCCTTTAGATATTCAAATAAACATAGGATAATAGTTGAACCCGTTGACTAGTTTGGCAGCTAAAGAGCAGTTCTCAAACACCCTGTTATCTTGGTGGAACAAGCACAATTTTATGTCCTGTTTATTTTTCACCAGTTAAAAGCGATGATGAAGACGGAGATGTTAAGCCCACCAAAGGACAAGTAACCCAAGGAAAAGGAAGCGATGATGGCAAAGACCCAAGAAGACCTAAACGGCCGAGGACAATACTGACTACACAGCAGAGACGAGCATTCAAAGCATCCTTTGAAGTGTCTTCCAAGCCCTGTAGGAAGGTAGGTGCTTCATCAGGGACCTGAAGTCAGCTCTGACACCAGGCCATGGGGGCGGTGGGGTCAGGCCACAGCTCCAGATGCCCTCCGCCCCTTCCCGGGGCAGCGGCAGGTGCCTTGCAGCAAATACAGAAACCAGGCCGGCGTATGCGATGCTCACCCAAATACCGTTTCAGCCTGGAGCTATCAGCAGCTTAGGACCAGCTCATTGTTATTTCTGGATATTCACCCACGGTGTGCAGACGGTGAGCAGAGCAGCTCTGTGACCGATTCGTGCTGAACAGCAATATTTGGTTCTTATAAGCCATGAAGTAGTCCTTGACTATCAGAGCGCAGGTAAACGCGTGGCTTTTGCCCTTCTCCTTCCCACCACAGAGGGAGTTGCTATCTAGTGAGATGGGTGCTCAGCTTTGCTCCTGCTACTTGTCCTTACAGTCTTGCTTTTTTATGACACTTAACCCCTCTGTCGATCTTTTTTATGGCAGCTAGGGAAAGGTAAAATGTACTGCTTCACTGATGAAGCTGGTGAAAATCAAATCCTTGTGAAAAGCAACCCAGATAACTGTTTCTTCCTAAGTTTGATTGGAAAAAAAATGGAGGTGCACCCTGTAAGCTGTCATTATTGCAAAAATTGACATTCTCCTGCTGATGTACAAAGTATGTCTTTTGGGCCAGTGCAATGTGCCTTTTTGCCGTTTTAAAGTATGAAGTTGTACTTCAACAATATAAAAAATGTTCATAGCCAAATTTGTATCTTTTTGCACAGAACTATTTTACACAGCTCAGACTATTTTTTCAGTACTGGTAGTGACATGAAGGGCAGAACTTGAACAAACTATGAAAAATATGAGTAGTTTTTAAAAGTAGTTCTGTAGATGCAGTTTTTGTTGTAAGTACAGGCATATTCCTCCCCACGTAACTGATTTTTTTTTTTTAATATTAAAAATTACATCATTAAACATTTCCTCCTATAGGTCAGAGAAACGCTAGCAGCTGAAACAGGACTCAGTGTGCGAGTTGTCCAGGTCTGGTTTCAAAACCAAAGAGCAAAGGTAGGTTGTTTGTCAAGTTCTCAAAAGTAAAACACAGATTGTCCTCCAGAACAGATTTCTCCCTCCCCCTAGATGTAGTACGTACCACAGAGATCCCAGGGACTGAACTGTACACATTTTGCATACGCTGCTGTCTACATCCATACAAGAAAGGCAACTTTCAAACACAGACTTTAAGTTCATGTGCTCAAAGCGACATGAGGTTGGGAGTAAATTTTGCATGCAATTATGAACTGGAAACTGAAATGTTTAAGCTTAGAAATGAAACTGAACCCACAGTGGTGTGTGCATGAATATAAATAGTCTGTCTGAATTGATTCGATGTTTGCAGAGGGTTTTGTAAGGAAACAAAATTGTTGCATTCAGAGCCATGAGATTGTTCTGTTCTTCCTCTCTTATTCAGATGAAAAAACTGGCACGAAGGCATCAGCAGCAGCAAGAGCAACAAAACTCACAGCGACTAGGGCAAGGTAGGGGATTTGTGATGAAGGCAAAGTAAGGGGAAAAGAATCTGCAAGGTTTCTTGAAGTGCTGTTCTTCGTTCCTAAGCAGTGACTCTGCCCTCCTGTTTGCTTTGCAGAAGTAATGTCCAACCGAATGGAAGGGATGATGACATCTTACACACCACTTGCACCACCACAGCAGCAGATTGTAGCAATGGATCAAAGCAGTTATGGCACAGACCCCTTTCAGCAGGGTCTTACCCCTCCACAAATGCCAGGCGACCACATGAACCCTTATGGTAAGGCATGCATCATTCTGCCGCATCAGAAATAGCAGGGTTCCTATGCTGGTTGACACACCGCAGGTTCAGTAGAGCTACTTGCTTTCATAATATTTTTTCTGGGATTTGTACCAGGGCATTCGTACCAGTCAGTTTTGCATGTATATTTTCATGTACACATAAGGGGTAGAAGAGAGCTCATCCCAGGCTCTGGACACCCTTCAGAACTATTTCATAGTATAATTCTTATAAATGATAAACCAAGCAACATGACCTCTCCATTTCCACTTTTTTAAACCACTATCCAAGACACTGAAAAATAAACAGTACAAAATTCTAGCTCCCTCACAAGTTTCTCCTTTTTCTTAGAAGCTTTCGGAAAAAAGTGCCTTCAAAAGTGGTCTGGTAAAGATATGTAATATGATCATTCCAAAATGAATAAGCACCCCTCTAAGATCCCTCAGATTGGATGCATGGATTTGTTAAAGAACAGCTCTTGAGCTACTAAGAGATGTGTCACCACAGGACTTTTTTCCTGCGTAATTTTATTGTCTGCCCAAAATCAAGGTGATGGTTTGCTTTCATGGTTTCCTGACTGCACACCATCAAGTGGATAGGTACATGAAACGCATCACAAGCATTAAATGCCTAATAATTGATTCTGGACGATTGCAGTGTGGCATTTAAATAAAATCTAAGAGCATTTCTCAGACTCTGATTGTTGGCCTTGCTGTAGCCCACAAGGGCCTGTTACGTCAGACTCATTTCTGCCGACTGGGAGCCTTTCATTGTAGAGGTCCACATGCATATCACTTTCATGAGCACAGCATGCACAGGCCAACAAGAAATCTGCTTTGGGTCTGTGTTATTACTTTTCCCACTGAGACAAGTCCACGGTACACTCCAGGCACTTTGGTAAATCCTGTAAGGAGCTGAGGACATCTGAAGTGCAAATAAGCGTTAGATGGCTTGTGATTTTGTGGCTAACAATTTGCGTGGCTTTCTATGCAAAACTCTTTGAGAGGCAGGTTCTGTGCTTTAAAACCAGTGCAGGAGATAGCACAAAGCTATTTCAAAGGAGTGCATGAGGAAAAAGAATTGGACTGACACTTTCTTAGTGCTCACAGGACTTGAGCTAGAGCTCTTCCTGGTGCCTTGAGAGTTGAAGTAAGCTGAAATCTAAGTTGCGAAGGGAAATAAAAGGCGCTGTTCCAAACCATTCCAAAAAAGAGTGGAATTTTCTGAAATTAAAGCATGTTTACAACTGTTGCTCACTTGAGGCCAGGAAAGCTGGGTCTCCTCTTGGGTCCTGTCGCATTTGTAGATCTGTCTTTTACCGTGTGTGTAAATGAAGATCATTACCGGTTACAGCTCTCGGACCTCTTCCCCCTGTGGCGGGCGTTTGGTGTCTGGTCCCACCTTCCTCGGTGGCCCCGGTGCCCCTGCGAATGCCTGATCCCAGTTCATGGAGAGCTGGGGACCCGTCCGTCCCCGGCACCGTTTGCTCACGTCGTCAGCCAAGACTCTCCCTTGTGCTGCTGACTGAAGTATAAATTAAATCCTGGCAGATTTGAGTGGCACTGCTGCCAGTTGAACTCTGCCAGTTGGTTGCTAGCCTTCCTCTTTGTAGGTCAGACCCTTAGAGCAAAATTACGTTAACGTGTACAAACAAACCCAGGAGCGTTCCCTTTTGCTGCAGTGTGCAACATATTAGCATCCATGTGTACTGTGTCCCTCTCTGGCTGCGCAGAATCCAGCTTAACATATACGTTTCATTTGCAGGAAACGACTCCATTTTTCATGATATCGACAGTGATACCTCTTTAACTAGCTTGAGCGACTGTTTTCTTGCCTCTTCTGAAGTTAACTCCATGCAGGCTAGAGTAGGAAACCCCATTGACAGGCTGTACTCTATGCAGAGCTCCTATTTCGCCTCATGAAAATAAAGGAAAACAAACAGCCGGCGTATATTTAGCCAGTGACTTTTCCCAGTGCAGACTCTACAGCCATATGTTGCCCAGCTCTTCCTTCACAGTGACTCCTGCTGCCTCTGGACTGCAAAGAGCATTTTTAGGAAGACTGTATCTGTGTGCATATATGTGTGTATGTATGTATATATATATTAATACCTACCTACCTACATACATACATATATATATATATATATAAACAAAACGCATCCACCAGTCCCATACCCTTGATTCCCAGCTTGCGCCAGACCACGAGACAAGCACGGAAGGAACAGAAGACCCTGCTCGTCAGTCAGCCTTTGGTTTGGTTTGAGTTCATCGTCATAAAGGAAACGGATTTTGCGGAAAGCTAGACCTTTTCCTCCTTTCTCTCCTCCTTTCTTTTGGATGTTTAAACTTTTTTTTTTTTTTTAAAGCTACTGATACTGACATCAGTCGACCATATGACAAATAAATCAAAGAAACTGGAGATTCCTCCCTTTTCTTACTGCATGATTCATACTACGTTGTGGATAAATTGCCATTTGAACTGTGAGAAGTTAATGTAAATGTGACGTTCAACATTTGTTTCCTTTCTACACTTTTTCTACATAACCTTGATCTGCTCATTAGTTTATAGCCCTTATGCATATGATACGGAGGAAACTGGTTAACAGTAATTTTTGTGGAGAAAGCCAGTGATTTCATAGTAAGAAAGGTCTATGACCCTGGAGTTGAGATGCATGTTAGGGACAGAGGCATTTAGGTTAGTATTGATTTTAAATAATTAAAACTAAAGGTGCTTACAAGACAGAGTTTTATTTAATTTTTTTTGAAGTGTGAGAATAAAACATTTACATTTGTTTGTAAGTATTGCAGTGCCAAATTTCAAGTCTAGACCATGATTGGCAAACATGTGTTGTTCATTCTGTTCTGTTTATTTATGTTTTGCATAAGGCATAAACGTGCTATGCTCCATTGTCCATCTGGAATAATTAAGCACTCCTTTAGTTAATTATCTTGCCTCAGCAAGAATCTATGATATACAGTTCTAGCCTGAACCATCAGAAGTCCTGAAATGAGCACTAATGGGGGGGGGGGGGCAGGGAGTATGAAAGAGATCACAATGGGAGGTTTAGATGTGTTGAGCTGGAGGTCTAACCCAAGTCCTGCAGGTTTCACACTGCTGGGACTCCTGTATTTACAATAAATACTCCAACTTGCCTATTAGTGTGAATGTAAGAAGAACAAGTATACAAATTAAAGGGAATATCCCAGCTGAAGTCTGAATGTCTCAGATGCTGAAGTCTGAATGTCTCAGATACTGAATTTTTGAGCACGTCATATAGGTTTTTGTAGGGCATAAAATATCATAAATAATAATAGTATAGTTATAAATATTGCCTGGTGATAATTATAATGTGGAGAGGCAGACAAGTATGGTCATGGCTTTTAGTGGAGAAAACTTCATGGGGAAAATTTGCCAGGGTAATATCAGTAATTATAGGGTGTGTTCAAAATAGAGCTCATGAGGAAAGATTGGCAGGATAGGCACTTTCTTAAATAAATACCTTTAATATATTGACCATAATAGCCGAAAACAAGTCTAGAGCGTTGGTTAATCCAACTCCTCCAGGCTGAGGACTGGTACCAGGCCAGTGCTGCAGAGTCTCCCATGGGGCTTAGCACCTTCTTCAGGAGCACAGGACCCTCTGGGACTTCCATCGCGGTCGGGGGGAGGCCAGAGCAGGGCCCCCGCA
>NW_010532317.1:0-842 GCF_000687285.1 Phaethon lepturus | reverse complement strand
GGTCTCTTCTCCCAAGTAACTAGGGATAGGGTGAGAGGAAATGGCCTCAAGTAGCACCAGCGGAGGTTTAGGTTGGATATTAGGAAAGATTTCTTTCCTGAAAGAGTGGTCAAACATTGGAACAGGATGCCCAGGGAGGTGGTGGGGTCACCATCTCTGGAGGTATTCAACAAATATGTGGATGTGACGCTTCAGGACATGGTTTAGGGAGCATGGTTGTGTTGGGTAAACGGTTGGACTTGATGATCTTGAAGGTCCTTTCCAATCTTAGTGATTCTGTGCTTCTGTGATTCTGTGCAATCAGATTATGCTCATGATGCAAAACATTTCCAGTGTGAGACATTTGATTTAACACATAAGAAAGTTTGGTTGCTGCATCTTCTCAATTTGCGCCTGCAGCACACAACTTAGGTTTTGTTGCTTTACACAAATAAAGGATTGCAAACACTTCAGGGATACATTCTGCCTTTCCAAAAGTCAGAAAACCCACAGAAGCTCTATTACAGTCATACAAGTTGTGATTGTGCATCTAAAGGAAAACACAGAAGAAGCTGCAGAAGAGCACTGATGCTGGCAGAGGAAAATGAGCATCAAGCAAGGAGTCATCACGTACAGCCCGTGATGAGGCTGAGCACCCTGAAAGGGGGTCAGAAAGTTTGACATTGACAGCAATGAGTAGACTCTCTGGGTGAAGGAGGACCATGGTGCATCAATGTTTCTTTAGAGAACTTGTGTGAGGAAGAGATTTGTAATGGGGTTTTAAAGGATCATTTGGCTTGATTCAGCTTGACCAGCCAGTAAGAAGTCACACTACTTTTCACAGAATCACAGAAACACTAGGT
>NW_010532316.1:0-3121 GCF_000687285.1 Phaethon lepturus | reverse complement strand
GGCTGCGCGGCAGCGGGGCAGCGCTGCCCGTGCCCCCGCGCTGGCCTAATGCCCGTTATGCGCTTGGCTTACGGAAATGATAATCTGGCTACGCAAAACTCACAGCCGGTTCTGGTTTACTCAGTCCTGGCTCCCTCGGTTTTCCTGTGCGATCTCTAGATTCAAATGAAAATGAAACCTAATGTGCGAGTTTGCATCCTAGTGACAGAAGTATACTTCTAGCTTACAAACTGCTGCTAATATCGCTCATTAATACCAAACAGCAATCATCCCATTGAAAATTGAAGCTGCATTTAGTGGGAAATTAAGTTAGACTTTAGCGAGGACGAACAGATTATATTTATTGCAAACTTTGACTTTTTTTCTTTATAGTATGTTAAAAGATAGTTTTCCCAGCTACCTAAAATAAAGATATTTTGGATAAAAATATTATTTTATAACAATGCATCATATGCCCATGATTTGAAACACGGACTACTTCACAGGGTAGCAGCTGACAGCAAGCAGACATTTTAGATAATCGATCCCAGAGGAAAAGCAATTCTCTGGATACATAGCTGGATTTCGTGCCAAGGTCAGCACACATCAAACCCTCACATGCTCACCAAACAGCCCGATGGGTGCGGGCAGCCCCGCGTGCGTCGACCTACACCAGCTCAGCGCTGCCGCTCTCCTGTTGCGTCCACTGAAGCTATGGAAGAAATTTCAGATGAGCCTCAGAGCAGGAAAATTTACTGCTGGTTCTGAATGCACATTAGCAGTGTAAAATAACGATTGTCGCTGGCTTTATTCTCCAAACCAAGCAATGACAGAGACGTTCATGCTGCACAAACTGTGGAAGGTAGAACGGGAAGGGGTGACACCGACTGCTCGCCTGAACGCCCTGACCAGGAACCACGCTCCACTACACAATGCCATATGCAAAACCTTCACCTCTCAGCTTTTGATATTAACTGTGTATTTTTTTTATCTTGGGACATACCCAAGTTCCATCACAACTGTCATACAGTTTTAATGGTCCCTTCTCTTTCCTTGTTAATTGCTCTGAACTCTCATTGACACTAGCGGGAATTACAATTGCACATATTCACGGCAGAACAGACTCCAAACACCACTGAGGACAGCAATAAAAAAAAACATTCACATGTTTATCCTTTCGGTAAATAATTATGGCGTAGTAGGAAGGAAATGTTGTTTACTTTGCTGCATTACTTGGGAAACTAAATTTACAATATATAAATGTCAACAAAATAATTTAAAAAAATAATCACAGGCAACTGCTCTAATCCCTAAGGAACTCAAATAGTGGAGACCACCACATACGCAGGCAAAGGAAAGGCCTGGAGCCTCTGCCCGGCACGGGGCTGAAAACAGCAGGACAGATTTGAACACCAAGTCCCCAGGGAAGCGATCAAACCCAGCCAGATTCCACGCCTTACAGCTGCTGGGTGTATAAAGCACGTTAACCAAAATCCTGGATCTGCACGTCCGAGCTTTGCTCGCACTCCGGCAGATCACTGAGCCCTCCAGCAGCACCTGCACGTTTGTGTGCACGATTATTGTGCCACCGCTTACAAACGAGCAACAGGACAAAACCTGATTATTTCAGGCAGTACCTGATCGCTGACATTGGTGTCCTTCCTTGTTCACACTGGAAAACTGTCATAAAATACGCAAAATACAATCACAGTAAAATTCCTTCTGGACAGGAGTAGTTGCAGGAATTTTTTGATAAATATTCATAGTTAGAGAAGTTGTCTTCAGCGTAGACAAAAATCATAAAAATACGTCAACAAAAGGGAACAGAGCTTTTTTTTCAGTTTTACCTTAATGAGCTGGTCTTTGTTAACAGCAAGATTGCCTCTTCATAGTATTTGCATTTAAAATGTGCATACGGCAAAGGAAAACGCATATTAAGCCTTTGAAGGTAATGAATAGCTGCTGCAAGGCATCTTTTATAATCCAACGTGTGCAATGTCCTCAGTGTTAGCGCTGTCGGAAAAACGATGCTCGCAGTTTATATATTCGGTTCCTAAGTAGCAATCATCCTCCGTTCTGGACATCAAGAGGTGCTAGGGCTCATCCTCCTAATTACAGGCACTTCTGTGTCCTTACCACCTCTGCATTAAATCTGAGGCAGCAGAATAAAACAAGTACTTAAAGGAAATAAAAACAGAGAGGAAAACATATGTTTCAGTCTGAACTGGCCATGAGATCTTCATCTACACCACACATCTAAGAACCTTCACTGCGGCCACATAACCCATCCTGGTCAATGCCCTGAAACCACGCAGCTTCAGTGGTCTGCCTCCTCCGGGCGACCAAAATAACGGCCCTGTGGAGCAACGCCCTTTTGACTGTTTAATGCTTCTTTCAGGTGTTTGGTGTGATGCATCACCACCTCCTGCACTTCTAATTTACTGTCCAGGTTTCCCATATGCATGGGCTCAAGTTCAGGGAAGTCAGATCTGCCCGACGCAGGGATGCAGACCGGTGCAGCTGGGGCACTGTGCAAAGGCCACAGAACAGTACATGCGCCAGGCCGCTGGAAACCCCTCGGAGGACAGGCTGCAGTCAATGACATGACAGATTCTTCTCAGTGGTATCTTCCCTGCTTGCAGAATTTTGGGAAGTAGCATTTTCAGTGCTCCCGAGACATGCAAACTGGACAACCACTAGAAACCTCCATGCAAAAGAGGTTTTTAAAGAAAGCAACAGCAGCACCTGCTACTTTCAAATGCTTGTCAGTGTGTGGTATTTGTCACGGAGGTGTCTAAAAATGTTAGTTCGTTCAATCCTTGGCCTCACTATAGGAATCAGAGTATAGATAAACTCAGTAATTATTACCTAGTAATACTAGAACATGATGAACAGCGTCTGAGACTTAATGACGCAACAAAGTAGTAGAATTCAAGAGGTGGAGTGAGGCAAAACAAAACTAACCCTTCTCCACAACTGAAAATTTATGTCTACATTTAAGGCTTGAAGCAGCTTGATTCACACTTACTTGTTTCTGATTGTATTGTTGAACTTCCCACAGCAGAACAAACTAACAGCATTTCCAGTCTAAGGTAAAATTGGCAAAAAACCTGAATTTTTTAGATGCCCCCCCCGGCATGCC
>NW_010532315.1:0-22581 GCF_000687285.1 Phaethon lepturus | reverse complement strand
CAGCTTCTCACAGAAGCCCCCCTGCAGCCCCAAAAACCTTTCCACGCAAACCCAGTGCTAGCAGCCCCATAACCCTGCGTGGTAGATGGGCCAACAAGGTGAGCTGTGGCTTAGAGCACAGCTTACTCCAAGCTTGCTCCCAGCCCGTGGGCAGGCTGCGTGCCTCAGGTGTCTTCCTGAGACATCTTCTGAAATGAGCTCTGGTGTGAAAAAGCCAGCTAATCATGTTATGTCAGAGAGCCTGGAGAGCAAGGAGGGGTGAGGGAGGGAGAGCGCAGGCGGACCTGCTGAGCCTCTGAGCTGTGTGAATAATTGATAAGGTTATTCAAAAGGGATCACGCTGCAGTGCCCGGGCATCAGCCAGCCCGGCCTCATTCCATGCTGCTTGCACTTTCCCATGCTCAGAGACCGGCAGAGCATCCATCGGAGCCTGCCTGTGCCGGCCTGGATACCGAGGCAGAGACTTGTCGGCAGCAGCTCTCCTGAGGCTGGCAGAGTAACCCCGGTCTATCTGACTGAGTCAGTCCTTCCTGCACTTTGCAGAGACTTGGAAGGGGATGTATAGACTTGGTACTGGGAGTTTGAGGCAATCCCATCTGGTGTTGTGGCCAATATCATTAAGAATTTAATTTGTACAGAGCCATACATTCCTTCTCAAGGTTGACAGATCCCTGACCCAGGCTGCAGCATGGGGAATATATGGGAATGCTGAAAACCTGCTACAATTGCTAAGGCGTTCCCAGAAGATCTGAGGAGGGAAGGCTGGAGCACAACGGATATCCTGCAGAAAGCTGCAAAACCTGAGCTCCTCCAGTCCTGTTTTCCACGCTGCTGGCCAGCGTGGACGTGCAGTCCCACCAGCAGTTTGAGCTCTCTAGAGAGGGCAGTGGGAGCACATGGTGATGGTTGCCACACGTGGGTCTGCTCAGACTGCACCCGTCCTGCTGCAGCCCCCCCGCCCCAGCTGGTTCAGCTCTTTGCAGCTCTTCCAGGCCAACTCCAGTCCCTGACTGGAGAGGGGTCTCAGCTGCAGGCAGCTGCTCAGAGCAGCACCTCTGTGCAGCACAGGCTGCCCTCTTCCCCGGTGCTTCAGCCTTTCAAAGCCTGGCATGCTACGGGAGAAATGAAAAGGAACATTGCTTTGAATTTCAGAGCCCCAAAGTTGCGGCATCTTCCTCTCTCAGCCTCCTACCTGCAGTTCAAAGCTCTCCTGATGCTCATGAAGTGATCCTCTATTCCTGGGAAGCAGGGAAGGTTAACAGGCTCATCTCCACTGTACTGTGGCACGGATCTGGCAGGACACATCCCTGTGGTGGTATCAAGAGCCAGAGGCAAAGCTGACAACTGAGTAACTCTGTTATTCTTCCTCCCACTCCAGCCTTTAAAAGTCCAAGTTTCCGTGGGAGCAATGGGTCAGACTAAGGTGGGGACAAAAGTACAGCTGATGGTGTATCAGCTGGGATTTTTCTAGCAATCTCGCTTTCCTTGGGAAAGGGTTTAGGGCTCTGGGAGACTTGTTCTCCTACAGTGCAGCCTGGATGATGCACTTGCCCAGCCCTGCTACCCTATAGAGTCAGGGAGGGGATGCAGGGCGCACGCTCAACCTGCTCTTCCTGACCAGAAGCCTTTATCTCACCTCCGTCACCCTGGTATCAGGGCATGTCCAATTAGAAGCAACAATCACCTTTGGCTTATTTTGGTTTGAAAAGCCTCATTATGTTGAATTTTTGCTGCTTCAGATTCTCTCCACATCCTGGGTTTAGCGTGTCCACGCTGTGGAAGCTGGAAGGGTCACCATATGACGTGCAGTGGTGCTCAGTGGGGACGGGGCAGAGGTACTGCACTGTGTGAGACTAACTGCTTTGCTACAATGGGGGTAAGTAAATTGCACACCAGAGCATTACTGCCTTGTGCAAGTATCTGACATAAGAGGTGCTTCTGCAACAAGCGGTGTGTAAGCCAGCACACAGCTGTCCATCCTGTCTCCCCCAAATAAAAAGGCCCTCTGAGCAGGACCACGGCCAGAAAAGCCGTTCTGCTGAGTGATGAATAGAGTGGCTATTGCTCAGTGAAAAACCTCAACTTAAGGCAGGAAACTGAGTAGCAGTGTTTATCTGTAGTTTACTCCAGAATCCTGTTGTGGTTACTTGGATGAGCAGTCCTGATCAATGCTGATGTGGCCTCCACTTGTGAGTCCATGAGATCAGCATATTCTTGGGCAATGGATAGCAAAACAACTCTAGAGCAGAGCTGGCTCTGGGTTTTCAGACTCAGAAGAGACACGGGCAGAGCTAAGCTGTGTCTCCTCTGTCACCACCCAGCTATAGTGAGAGCCCCCAGAGCACAAAGCCTCACCCAAAGACAGGCAGCCCATGCTTCACCTGTTCTCTAGTGTGGTGTTCCATACAGATACCAGATCCCAGCAGACCCAGGGAACACCAGCACAGCCCAGATGATAGGCAGCAAGGACATCCGTGAGAGCAATCACAGATCCTCAGTTTCTCATAGCTCAGAAGTCAGAGCGGTCACCCCTGAACCCTTACTGCAGACTCCTTTGTCTTACGCAGTGTGGGATGTTCCTCTGCTCTGGCTCAGTCAGTGCATAAAGGTGTCTCTGTTCACTCGCAGCTGGAGCATGTTGTCATTTTCTGTGATTTAGCACAATAAAGAAACACTAGACTGGTCTGCAGTGAGTGTATTAACACGCAATGCCTCAAGGCATTCCCATGAGCAGATGCAGGTGCATGGGCTCAGACCCCCATTTTTTCAGCCAGCGAGTGAAGAGAGAAGAACAGTTCACAGGCTATGATTCAAATAGGATCTGAAATATTCTTCTAGCAAAAAGCTTTCCAGAAAAATAAGATGTCTAAAGACTGGAAGCAGGGTAACACATGGAAGAGCTGCAGCCAGGCATACCGTGATCACTGCGTCCACAGAAAGAAGCATTGCTGCGAGTTTGCCCTATAGCAGCAGTGACCTCTTCTTCTTTGAGCTCTTGTGGAGCTGGGAAGTGGGGTCTTACGCCCTTTGCCACATTTTGCAGTGAAGGAAGGGGAATTGCTTTCTCCAGGCACATTGATAAGGGTATTCCCAGCAAAGTCTTTACTTAGGGTTTCTCACAGCTCCAAGAAGGGTTTACCATAACATAGTGATTTGTTCCCGGCCAGTCGCAGGTTACTGTCTCTCTCTGTTCCAGTCTGGACCTGTTCAGTTGTGCAAATTACAGACGACTGCTCTGCAGGCATCTCTAGGCAAGTGTTCAATGGCTTCAATTCCTGGCTCTGTTTCCTGTCTATGCCATTGCCAGGATGTTATTCTGGACTTCCAGGGAGACTGGAGGTCCTTCAGAGGATAATCTGGCTATAGCTGTGAGAATGAACAGAAGCAGGACTAGTCAAGAGCGTGTATTCTTGCATTTATATAGAAGGTTTGGGTGGTGTCATGTTGAGGCTGTGAAGATTCAGGACTTTCCAGTCAACCATTTGTTGACTGAAAGGCTGATTTCTGGACGTTTGCTTCCAAGGTTTTGTGAGCCGCAAACCTGGGCAAAGTCTTCTTGTTCCCAAGCTGCACGGTGGAAACCAAATGGAGAGCAGCCCTCTTGGAGCCAAATGAATCTCCATGATACGCTACCTCCTGTCCCTGGACACCCAAGTGGAGCTGAGCATCCATCACTAGTTCCAGTATCCTGTCCCTTTCAGTCAGGGCAGATGGCTTTTCCTGTCCTCAGTGTCTGAGTAGGTTTTCCAGCAGCTCACCAGTGTGGGGTGTCCTAGAGCCCAGCCACAGGGCATCTAGTACCTCAGCTACCATAAGGATTTCACACTCCCCTACATCTTTCTCTGCACCACACAGGAAGAAACTGCCTGTGGATGCAGCGGATGTCCAGGAGAGACCTCCCAGACCAGAAAGATCATGTCCTGGATCTCTCGTGTTGTGGAGAAGATGGTGAAACTGCTTTCTCCAGGAGGAGCAAACCAGTGAGGAAAGAGGAAACACAGATATCAAAACTTCCAATTTCATCTCTTTTGCAGAAGAGGTGGAAAATGCCTTTGAACTACTGGTTACACACCCAATGAGACTCAACCAAAATGGACTCCTTCCATTGAGCCCTATCCCCAAGCTCTCTGCTCCAGGTGGGAGCATTCACCCCACCCGAGCTTGTATATGTTGCCCTACAGCCTCTTTCTTTTTTTCCACTGACCTGCCCCCTGAATGCCAAAATATTCTTTTGGGGTGCTGGGAGAGCCTTGTTCCCATCATCCAGGTGGCTGGAGGCACCCCCAGCAGGCTAACAGCAGCGGGACAGGCTCAGTTGTTCATCCCCCCTAAACCAGGTATGGCTGGGTGAGACGACTCCCTTTTAGAAATCACCCAGATTAGGGGGCAGATAAGGGAGGTACTTGGGGGCCTATGTATCTCAGGGTTGTCCAGTGTGCCTCAGTTTCCCATCTGGCAAATGCCCTTTTGTCTTATCATAAGATAAACCTGAGGGATGGGGAGAGGGAGGTGGTATGGGCTCTGAGTGGTTTAGGAAGAAACATATTCAGAAGTAAATGAGATGCTAAAGGTTAACTGCACAGCACCTTCAGGGGCTTGGAAAGGGGATCTTTCTTCCTGAAAATGTCAAACTGGATTAGAAAAGAGACCTGCTAGTGCAGCTGCATGCTGCTGCATTCATGGCCAGAGATGCAGGGGGGAAGCCTCGACCCTGACAGGTAGCTGGTGTAGCTGAAATGAGGGTCTGAGTGGGCACTGGGAACTACACTGGGTCAAAAAAGAAAGGAGGGGAATAACCTCTTGTTTTAGGACCTTTGCCTTGGTGGACAGTCACATTACTGAGGGTAGGGAGTAGAAAGCTTGGCTGGCTGTTGTGCTGTGCACCCAAATATGCACCAAAAACTGGCTGAGGACTCAGTGTATGAGAGCAGTCATCCCTCAAGGTGTCTGTCTCCCCTTCCCTTCCCCCCAAGGAGCTGACCTTTCTTGCCAGGACCCTCGGTTTCAGCTTACGCAATGCTCTGGGATGGGACAGGGGAATTGGTTCTTTGCTGTTCTCCATCCTCAGACACCAAGCTGACCCATTCAGGCTCGGCTCACAGCTTACACTCCTTTCAATGCCAGGGAACAACCCTCAGCTGGGAATGCCCCCTTTTACCTTGTGTGTCATTACATGCTAAAGCAGAGAGACACATCATTGCTCCCAGGGAGCCTCCAGGTATACAGGGGATGGTGAGATCCCACTGTCTCCTTCTGGGGAACCAAGAAGGACTTGGACCATTTGGAGGTGGCTGATTGCATTTGCACTCCTGCCTGCTCAGCTGGACCTGCCCAAGACATATGAGAGGTATCTCACAAAACAGCAGCACCCTAGGAGATGACTCTGTCCCCATACCTGCAGCTCCTTTTCTTTTGTTGCCAGTGCTCAGGCTCTCCATCTCCATCCTCTGAAGCCATTAGTGTGAGCGGCTTCATGCTTCCCTCTAGTGGTCCCAGCTCCCCCTCCAGAATCACTGCTCTCTCCAACACCTCTTGATCCCACTGCACACTGTGATCATCTCCCTGTCCCACTCGTGTCACCAGTGCTCTGGTCAGAGCAGTCATGTGAGCAGAGAGACTCTGGTGTAGGCTGGCCTTGAGCACGGGTCATAGCATGGCTGCTTGGGCAGGAACAGCCTCAGCTATGAACACAGGAGCTGTGAAACTCTTTGACTTGAGGGCGGGTCCTTCATCACCTTGCAGGTCTCCTGCCTCTGGGGTGTTTGAAGGTCCTTGTCCATTAGCAGGGTGCAACAGAATTTGCTTCAGAACAAAATCGTAAGGTTTGGTGTTTAAAATATTTCATCTCTTGGGGGAATTTTTTCCCCCTTGTCCACCTGAAAGATTTTACAGTCTGCTCCAAAATGCTGACTCAGTTTCATTTTTCGTCCTGGGTCCCTAAATGCTGTCTTCTGGCTGAGAATTCATCCAGGAAGGCTCCTGTTTTCCTATTTAAGGATTGCCCAGTTGAGTCCATTCTTTCACGCCAAAGCCTTGGCTGAGCAAGTCCAGATTTTGTAAGTTAAGAGTGTTACTGTTATATGTTGTCTGGGATGGTGAGCTTAGGTCCTTGCTGGCACAGTCGGTACTGACCTAAAGAAGCCTCCCTATGATCTAGAGAGCTGTTTGGGCTTTCAGCTTCATTGCCAGGATGCATGAAGATACACAGAACGGACCCCAGTGGGGAGGGATGTATCCAGATTCAGAGGTAAAAGTGATAAAAGGAGAACAGGACAGACTGTTGCACCAAAAAGCACATCACTGGGCTTGCTGGAATAAGAAAGAGAAAGAAAATCACATCTCTGTTAGACTGATGACTTTGTTGTGCCACACCAACAATATGATCTCACCAGCTGCCTCTATGGAGGAAGTTAATCCCATTCCTGCAGGTGCAGTGCAAGGAGAGCAGCCTGGCAGCTCTTGAGTACACAGCCACGGAGGACCAGATCGGTCTCAGTGTCACAGTGTGCACTTGCAAGTGCACGGGGCAGGTGCCAACAAAGCTCTGACTTTCCCTTCCAATAGGCTAGTGGATCTCTTACTGGGTTTTCTGAATAAAATAAAGCAATCCAAGCAAAATGGGAAAAATCCCAGTTTCTGGCACACAGAGTCTGTTCTTCTTTAGCCCCACAGGTACTGTTCAGTCCATCCCAACTACACATCCAGGTTGAGGCAACTGGTGGCTGCTCCTGTGCCACTTGGTTCTTGCAGATCTCGCTTTGCACAGGAGCAGACATAAGGTAAAAAAAAGGGGCCACATATCCCAAACTCCTATGCATGTCACAAGATAAATTTAGTATGGAAGTTGTCTTGTGCACTTACTTCCCCCAGAGGAGTTGGGCCCTGGTAGATACCATTCATTTCTCCATCACCAATGAGAAAATATGGCTCTAGGCCTGGGAAGTTTTTAACGAGGCAGATCACGCCTGATAATTAACATTGAGAGCACTGAGCTCATCCACTTCTCTTCATCTCAGCATTGTCCTTGTCTTGCTACATTACTTTTTGGCAGTGGCCCAGCCAACACATGAGAGATATTGAACTGACCTTACAGCAAGGCAATAAAGCACATGCAGAGCATCAACACCCAACCCAAACCAATGGACCCACAGAAGTCAGCCAAAAGACTCTTGTCAACTTTGTTGACCTCCACATCTATCCACATCCCTGAATGAGGAAGATTGCCAGAGGAGGAGCAGTGCAGACCCCTGGGCAGGACCGCAGCCACCAATTGGTGTTGGCTGTTTGGGTGGAACAAAATGTTTGGGTGTTTATGGAAGTTTTTGATGTCTGCTTAGGAGCCTGCAAGATGACAAAGTATGTTGCACTATGTCCAGCCTTGGCTTTCTGCCTCTTTAGGAAGAAGCCTCTATATTGTAGTTGTGCCCTTACATTTATATCCACTATTCAAATCAACACAGTTTAGTGATGTACATTCGGCGCCATCTATTTCCCCAGCATGAGAAGCAACTGTGTTCAAAAGCCTGATGGGTTTTTATTTTAAAAGAAATCATAGAATCATAGAATCATAGAATGGTTTGGTTTGAAGGGACCTTAAAGATCATCTAGGTCCAACCACCCTGCCATGGGCAGGGACACCTTCCACTAAACAAGGTTGCTCAGAGCCCCATCCAACCCGGCCTTAAACACTTCCAGGGATGGACATCCACAACTTCTTTGGGCAACCTGTTCCAGTGCCTCACCACCCTCAGAGTGAAGAATTTCTTCCTTATATCTAACCTCTTTCAGTTTAAAGCCATTATCCCTTGTCCCATCACTACATGCCCTTGTAAAAAAAATGAGCAAAATAAGAAGAAATAACAACCAAAGCCCTAAAGAAAACAACAGTAATGTTTGCACAGGACAGTATTGCATGCGCATGGCTCAGCTGTACCTGTGGCAGCTGCCAAAATAGACCCTGGGATGGCCAGGGAAGGAAGCGTGGCCACAGTAACACTGCTGTGCCACACAGTGGAAAGAAGCAGGACATACGGAGTGATGGGCTGACCCTGTACAAACCCTAAAGTGTCAGCTCCGTCACACTCTGTGTGGCTGCACATTGGCTAGCATTGTCGGTCAGACCATTATCAAATGCTTGTTCTCTCCTCCGATGCTGGACACCTTCTGCAGCAGGGGTGTTCCCTTCGATCTCGTTCCATTCCAGGATGGCATGCCTCAGCCAAGACCTCTCACAGATGAATAGTCTCCTCTGATGCCTCTCGTATCAGTAGCTGTTGTCATGTCATCTGCTCCTCAGAATGCATGATTGTGCCTGACCCACCGGACCTGACGCCACTCTGATAGGCTCACTCTTTTCTGGCCTTCTTTCATTCATGCCCCACCATGCCCCACACTTACACTGATCTTCTATGCCCTGCCTTTGCAACCTCTTGGCCTTCAAATTGCTTTCCTGACTCTCAGTGGGACTCAGATATATCCTTTCATTCTTGTCTCTGCCATCTCACTTCAGTGCTTTGTTTTGCCTCATTTTCACTTTGCCATGGAGGAACCAAACTTAGCTTGCTGCTGGCTCACAGATATTCAAAGAATGAGGAACCAGAAGACCTGAATCTTCATCTGTTTTCCTGTATGATCCCAGCAGGTGAACCCCACCCTACATGTTGAGAGATGTCAATGTGGCCAGTGGAAAAGCTCTTTCTTTCTGCCTTGACAAGTGGTTTTCATGTTACCTGGCAGTGAAGCCTTCAGTCAGCTGAGTAGGCATGATCCTTCTCTACGTGGTACCCAGCTCGAAGCACGTAAGGTCATCTGCTGATCTACTTTGGAAGTATACAAGTGCATCCTCTCCTTTTGTGGAGCAGCCACCATGGTGTAGGCTGTGCTGGCGGAGTGAGGCCAACACAAGCTGAGGTTGAAGGTAAATAGGGTTTCATTCAGGTAGTCTTCTTCATGTCATGTGAAAAAGAGGATATAGAAATGCTTTGGCAGTAAGGGTGCATCCTAAAGACTGTTTCAAAGAGGGAAAACCAGAGACCAAGCTATGTCTGGGGACAGCTCAGCTGCAGCTGGTAGAGACAGATGCTTCCAGGTCAACCTGGGAGAGGACAGAGGTGGATCTGGCACTTGAAGTCTGTGCAGGTGGCAACTAGTTTCCCAGTTCTTCAGTCCAAATGAATACAGAGACTTTGACCTCCCATGTGACTTATGGGCCACTGACTCTTCACTGATGCTGATGATAGTCAGGGGTCCCTGTCAAGATATGTTCTGCCCTGGAAACACAGAACAGCTGAAAAACTGAGTGTTCAAACCCCACCATGATAAAGGCAGTGTGTGGCCCGAAATCGATAGCCAGGAGGTGACACGCCAGCCCAGGAGCTCCTCTCCCACATATCCCCTGCACCAGTGCAGCTCCTGAGATGTCAGAGACAGTGCTGTGACATCCTGGTGTCCGTGTTAAAGAGGGATCAGTGTTATCCCGTGCTCATAGTAGCCTGAACACCCCTGTGACATCAAAAAGCTTTCCAAAGTGTCTGGCTCAGCACGCCGTTTGTCTGGTGTCAAATCTGGAAGCATCTGATCTGTGTGTCTAATGAGCTGGTGATTACTGGTCCAGATGGTAAAGGTCAGAGCTGGGTCGGGACCCTACCAGAGCTGCTTGTGTGAGCAGCACTTAATGCAATCACTTGACAGGGGCCAAGGAAATTTGCATTTGCTGGACTTGTGCCCTACGGGTTACGCTGTAAATAACTGCGAGCGTTTAGGAACATGGGAGAAGTCAAATTCCTGCCTGCTGAGAGGACACATCTCCAGTGCTAACCCCCAGCCATGGGTTGTTCCCCTTTCAGCCTGGAGCAGCTTTTAGCTCCTCAACCAGAGACGTGCTTCCCCCTAACAGAACTCAGTATGGCCAAGTCCCTCAGGGAGTCCATTGTCTCCTCTACCTTGTGTCAGGGACATCAGCCATAAAATTACTGCTGGCTTAACTATCCGGTGGCTCCAGTAGCAGCCTGGGCCTCCAGTTGTGCCCCCTGAAAACATTTCATGGGACAAGCTCACAGAGGGAGGTCCCACCCCCGGTTGTGAAGGTAACATCCATGCAATGAGAAAACGAGGGCCTGATCGTCCATCTCATGGTGGAAACAGAGGTGATGCTTATGGTTTATGAAGACACTTGTTGTTCCTGACAACATTTCTGAGGAGGGTCCATGCTGCAAAGAACCCCAGAGCTCCATCTCCTGCCAGTGTGCCTCCTCCATCATACCTGGGGGAGAGAGAGGACATGAGCAAAGACTGGTGCTCTCACCCTTACCTTGCTCTGAGAGGGTTCCTGGCAGTGTCCCTTTTGCCTAGGAAGGACAAACAGATCTATGCCAGCCACAAGGCACCCTCTTCCTGAAATCTTCTCTTGGGTTTCCTGCCTTTGCTGTTCTCCCCAACTTGCAAAAAGCACCAGAGGTTTAATTTTTCACCTCAGACAAAGACTGAGGTGAAAGGCTATCCTTTACCCCAACTGAGTTCTTCTGTGAGATGGGATTTCCATCTCTAGCTGTGCATCAGGCTCAAATAATTCAGTTCTTAAATGATCTGGCTCCTTCCTTATGTATTTTGATCCTTTAGAAACAATTCAATGTCCCATAAATTATTGTAATTGTCCAAAATAAAGATATTTTGGGAGCCTCAGCATTTGTATCTGAAAAAGAAAAGAGCCAAGACACTCTTGCCAGTTATAAATACAAAACCAAACACAGGCTGTGTGAGCAAGATCAGACATACAGCTGCTTCACTCCACATGGAAGTCTCTCCTCTACCGGCCTCTGTCCCAAAAGCAGCCTGTGAGACTGAGGGATCGACTCTTGCATCAGACCCATGTGGCACAAGGTTGCACTCAGACTCAGGTGGGATGGAGAAACCATGAGCCTCCTCATACCTTTCCAGTCTGTAGCACATCACCCACATACTGGGCTCATTCCCAAGACAGAGGAGTTAGCTGGGATTCCTAAACCTCCCTGAAAACATGGACAGACACTATCAAATCCTCTGAGTACCTCATTGTTTCAAAGATTTTGAGGCCAGGAGGAGCCAACAAAGGTTTGAGTAACCCACACTCAGAATGTCCTCCAGAGAGTCTTGCTGAACCCAGTCATTTGCTTTGGACTTAAGAAAGTCTTCAGGAAAACAACCCTGCTTTTATCTTTCTTTTTTTTTTATGGATCAATTCACTGCAGCTTTACTGGCAAAGGATAGCTCTTGCTCATGTGTAAGATGTGTATGCTATTGTCCTATTATAAAGCCATTGTCATGTTGTTATTGTTATATTGTCATTTCATAAAATGACTGAAAACATGAAGGTTTTATAGGAAATACCTAATCTTGGATACTTGGGATTATTAACTGAAAAGGACTTGCAGCACCTTTTTATGTTATTTTTATTTATTCAGCCACCCAGACCTTTCTTCTTTAAGCTCACAATAGCAGATATCATTTGGCAGCATTATCACAGCAGAGAACACCAGTGGTTACACAGATATTGCTTTTGTACCATTTCTGTCTGTCTGTTTCAAATTTATTTGGGCCAAAACAAAAAATTATGTGTTCCTGGCCCTTCCTGGTGGAGCAGAGGGCCACACCATGGGTCCACTGGCCTCCATTGCCAGGCTCCTCACCAGTGAGAAACCTGGAGGGATACAGGAGCAAAGCTGGTTTGTCCCTGCTGAAGAAGGGCAAATGCGAAACACGGCAGGAACTGACAAGAAAGATCTGTGGTGACGGACAACAGTCTGATAGCAGTTCTGCAGGAAAAGACCTGGCTTGATTGGGGTGACCAGCTTGCCGGCAAGAAGGTGACCAGCATAGCGAGATGCGCAAACATTGCCTGCAGGCACCTCTGATGAGGCTCAGGACCGCTGCTTCAACATGTGAAACATGTGAAGTGGCTGGAGAGCACCCAGAGGAAAACAACAAGAATGATCAGAGGCTTGGAAACACATCCTCCAAGGAAAGGTAGGAAGAGGTAGGAGCTTAGAGAAAGGAAGGCATAGCATCAGTGTGCAAGGAGGTGAAGTACTGAAGCAGTTATCTGTTCTCCGTGTCTGGGGTAAGATAAAGCAGGAAAAAATGAACTTAAGCTGCAGAAGTTCATGGTAGCACTTGGAAAGCCCATCTAGCAGGATGGATAATGAAGCACTGGTATAGATTGCATGGGGAAGATGTGGGAGTCTTAGAAGTTAAGGAAACATCTCTCAGGGATATCAGAAGCATCCCTCCTGCACTGGTAACTACATCTGTCATGGCTGGCTGGCCCAGAATGAACCCACTGCCTTCCCACGGAGGTGCACCAGAAGCATGGGGTACTGTCCACCAGCCAGAACAGGGACTGCTGCTGGGAGGGAAGAGCACAATGTCCCTCCTTTGCTCACTGGCCAGCAAGCCAAGAGAAATAAAAGAGAGTAAGCACAAGAAGGGAGACAGTTTGTGGGCAGAAACACTGAGAAGAAAATTCACAGAGTAAAAGATGGCAAAAAGACTCCCTGCCTCCAGCCCCGGGAAAACAAGAAACTGCAAAGAGCACATCATTGTAGCTTGGCTTTGTGATGTTTGTGCCTCCTCCAAATGGGCAGCTATAGCATGGACATGGGCAGACCCCTCCTTGCAGTCCTGCTTCCCTCACAGGCAGTAGACACAAGCCCACCACTTGCTGTCCTACATATCTCTTCCAGGACCATCAGCCCCAAAATAACCAAGTGTCCATGGTGTGTAGTTTTTTTCACGTAACAAAAGATGGAAATGGATTTCCTGCAGTGGATGCCAGTCACAAAAATGCCCGAAACTTCCAGCTATTTGCAAGAACACGCGGTGAAAGTTCCTAACTCACTGCAGCCAGGAGATTACAAAAGGGCCAGATTTCCCCCTCCTTTTCCCCGCTCTTTCCCAGGCAACTGAGCGGGTTGACTGCAGTGGCAGATTTGGAGGCAGCCTCAGAAACCCTTCAAAGGAGCACGGCACTGCCGAGTCCCTGGGTTTGCGGGAATCCCAGAATGCCCTCTAGTGGCCTTGCTCCCAAAATGTCCCTCCAGCTGCGGGTGCGAAGCCACAGAGTAGGTCGGGCCAAGAGGAATGATTTTCCAGAGCTGCTGAGGACACGCAGCTGGGGCTGAAGTTAACGAGAGGTGCATCTGCTTAGCTCTGCTTAAAATGAGGCCCAGCACATTTCCCCTTCCTTCACAAGGGGACTCAACACCACTTGTGTTTGCACAGTTTATTGTGTTTGGTAGCCAGTTGAGCTTCTTCCTCCTCCTCCTTCTCCTCTTCCTCCTCCTCCCATGTCCCATAGTGGTTTGGCTGCGGTGCCTCTGGGGAGCTTCAATTAGCTGTGGCCAAAGTGGGGTCTCGGAGGGCTAGGAGCAGTGAGGGGACCATCTGCAGCAGCAGGAAAAGGGAATTATTTTGAAGCTCAGGCAACCTTTCCTCTCCCTCCAGGCAGTTATTGAAGTTTGACTCAAGTTCGACATCTTCCCACTGCAGGAGACTGCTGCTGCCTCAGAGCCACCCCCAACCGCTCGCCGGTGATGTAACGGTCTACTTCGAAAGCAGCTGCACTCAGACTAAAGGACAATTATCTAATAGCGAGATTACAATTAATTCTGCTAAAGAGAAACAATTACCCTTTGGGATCTAAACGGAGTATAAAAAGGCAGAGCATTTACAGATGGAGGAAGAGAGCACACACTACCCGAGGGCTACTCTGTGCTGCATGACCTGGCAGCATCCTCGGGCTGAGTGTGTTGGGCTGAACGCCCCTGCCCTGCAGACACGTGGGGTGGGAAATCACCTCCTTTGCAGACGGGCTTCCCCAGCCCATTGACTCACAGCCTGCTGTGGCTCCATGCACTCCAGCCCCAGACAAACACCTCTGCCTTCCCAGCACTGCCTGGCGCAGCCCCTCCACCAGTGCCCACACAGCCGTAGCCCCTGCATAGCCAAATGTACCCCCTCCCCGTGACATCTGCTGCAGAGAGGTGGACAAGCATAACCAGCAACGACGCAACAGTCCCCTGGGAAGAAAGGGTTAAATGATATGATTTGCCTTTTCACTGTGAATAGGTTTTGCTCTGCTCTGCCTGCAATACTGTTTATCAGCAATTGCAGGCTTTAAAATCCGTACTTTACAAGAGCAGCATAACCTGCCAGTTATAATTGGTTGAATTATACCTCATCCCTGATGCAACTCTTGATGACTCTCCGCCTCAGCCAGAAAACTGATAGGAGACAAGTTTATAGCTCTCTTGGAAAACACAATTATAAATTGCATCCCCGCCACAAGCCCTGGAAAAGGTTAACTATTTCACTGCAGTTCTCGAGGCAAGCTGGTTTCAAGCCATTTCTCTTCCTAGTAAGGGAGAAGAGGAGAGAAAAATCAGAGAAGTTCAGAGCGAACCAGTAAAAAGTAATGGAGAAGAAAAGAGGGATGTACTGGCCTAGTTCCTGTTTACACCTGTATTTCCAACACAGAGGAATGGGCCCAAGTGTCTATAGGCAGAAGAGCTGCACGTCAAAGAAAGGTATCAGGAGGTCCACTTCACTTGGCCATCTGGTGCTCTTACAGCCTTGCATAGGCCAGGTTATGCCACAATCCCAGCCCTGCTGAAGCCACCCTGGTCCCAAATCCTTCACCGAGATGGGTGGCTGGCTCAGCGCTGGTCTTTATGCTGTTCCCCATCAACTCTACAGGGCTGGAAATGGGAAGCAAATGTCACCAAGACTGAATTCCCAGTGCAGACAGAACCCACAACCAGAACAACTCAGAGGGTGCAGCATCTCCCATGGCCCAAAAGACCTTTTTATTGTGATGAGGACCAGCTGTAATGGATAAACCACAGCATACCAGACCAGTGCAGATAAATCCCTTCTGAGAGCGCCTGGGACACAGTGCCTACAGGCACTTCTTCACAACTGTAAGCGGTGTCTCAGAGTCTGTCACTCTGCTGCCCAGGACTTGTCTTTGAGGTGCAGCAGGACCAGCTAACAGCAGACCTTCTTCTGCAGCACTTGAACTGTGCCCAGCCACTGATGGGTTAAGTCCGGCACCAAGGTCAAGCCAAGCCTATCACTAATCCTTGCATCCCCAAGGGCTGCCTGGATTTTGTGCTGCTTCTCTTGAAGAGGTAAGAGAGGGCACAAACCCTATGCAGCTACAGCCAGACACTGCCAGGCATTCAGCCAGGGGCAATCCAAAACTGCCTCTCTTGCCTTCAAAGACGGGATTAGCTCCGTTTCAAAAATGGAGAAGAAAGACATCTGTCTTGACATCACTTAAGTCATTTGAAATGGAACTAGAAGCAGCTGCCTGTCCTGGTCACCTCCTCTGCTCCAGGAAACACAGGTCTTCTGCAGAAGACCACTAGAAAATCCCAACAAATGCACCAGGTCTCCTGGTAAATAAGTGGAATCTTTAATAAAGCAGTGTAGGAATAAATATGATTTGTGCTGTGGGGTGTATTGGGCACACCTCAGCCATAAATCCTTCCTGTGACACTGTTTAGAGTTTGTTCTTATAATGGCCCCTAATTAAGCCCAGGATGGAGCTACCCTTGCATCCTGGGAAAGGCTACATCCTTCTGGCACTAATCCCCAAACTGGTCTCACTGAGCCTCCTTGGCACTTGCAAAACCTTGATGAATCCAAGCAGCTTGAGAGCAAAGCTTCTGCTTGTCCTGCCTCCAATGGTCTCTGGCTACCTTGGCAGCATGTCAGATGAAACCTTCCGAAGGTACAAGCTGATGACCCAGAGTCCAGCACACACAGAGCAGCCTGGGCTCCCAGCACATGGGGAGGGCCAGCCTGATGGCACTGGCAGACCAGAGGCTATGGAGACTCAGCTGGTGCAGGAGCGGCTGTGCATGTAGGCTTTCTGTATGGGTGCTGTGTCACTGGCCAAAGCAATGGGATTGGTGCTCCTAGGGATGTCCTCAGGACAAGATGGTCATACCCTAAACATTACTTCCCAGCACTGTCCACCTCCAACACAACCTCCCCCAGCCATAGCCACAGCTCCTTCTTTCCTTCTAACCTGCAGTGAGGATCTGCACCCCAGGCAGAGGACATATGGTGCAGTGTCTTGCTCGCTCTGTTGCCCACCAGGGTGTTTGCACAGGGATAGCCAATTGCTCAGTCAAGCATCTTGCTCACTCCAGGGTTTTCAGCTTGGAGCTTTCATCAGGAAAGATGGCATTTAGTTTTCATCCCAGAGGGAAAATACTTCAGGGATTTTCCTGAGCCTCTCTAACCCTGACTCCCCCCAGAGCATGGTCTTGCCAGGTTGGGATGGGATGAGTCAGCAGGAGTCTAGAAGTCACCATCTGGGCCACACAGCCTTGTGGCATGGCCCATCCTCCTTGTACCTTCTTCCCTCTCCTCTCAGCTCCTGCTGACTCAGGGCACAGAAGCAGCTTGGAGCCAATCATCCCCTCTCTCCTCTTTTCAAATTCTCTGAAATATGGGCCCAGAAATATTTACAGTCTTTCTGTCTGTCCCTGACCTTCAGCTTTTATTTGCATACGTAAATTTTGTTCTATTCCAGAGCTACAAGTTTCATATCAGGGCAGTTCAATCTTTATGAGGATAAAGTGTTTGCAGTGCTCTTAAGCTGCTTAATGTAAGCATGTGTGTGAAAGATTAACAGCTTTATAAGTCGGAGCAGTTAAGTGACAATATAAAGAGAAAGGAAAGGGGAAAACATCATCAATCTAAAGCAGCACTAGGAATATTTGAGATGAATTACTGAAGGGAACTGACTGCCAAGCCCGGCAGTGTCTCAGTAAAATGCACCAGTGACCAATGCAGGAGCCCTCTCAGTGGAAAGGCAGAGACAGAGCAGCTTGAAAGGATCATCTTCTCCACAGCTCTCAAACTTGGAAGAGAAAGGAAACTCTAATTATCCCCTGATATTTATGACCATCAGTTGGTGTTCTGTTCAAAGCAGACATCTGAGTGGAGGAAGGAAGAGGCAGACTCTCAGCACAGCTAAATACGCAGTTCTTCAAGCCACTGTCAAGCCCTCAGAGATCAAAGCCATCCCACAGGTACCTGGCTCCCTCCCTTCCCATCGAAAGCATCTGCTGGGGACACTCACCCTTCTTGCTGCTGAGGCTGAGGAAAAGTTTGCAGGTGGTTATAGCAGGTCTGATGGACACAGAGACCATCCCATCAAAGACCTAATGCTCTGCCCGAGGTATGAGGTGGCAAAACAATGGTAAGAAGAGTCAGAAGACAATCTAGATGTCACAGGGTTGTTTTTTCATTTGACTGCCAGCCGCTGCACCTGCATAATGGTCCAAAACGCTCTCTCAAGATATCAGTTGCAAAGTACAGTGTTATGCAAGGACAAAGACCTTTTATCACCTCTAGCAAACCAGCTAATGTCTGTGTCCTTGGTTTTACTTACATGCAGTTAAAAGATAATTCTGCCTGTCTTCCAAGACAGGTGGCTGGTTTATTAATGAATGGTTGCAAAATGTTCTGAGATCCTCTGATGAGGCATCTCTGGAAGAGCAAAATATGATGATGCCAATGGAAATTGGCTGATTGGCTTCAGATTTTAATTGCATACAAAAAGAGAGCCACACATCAGAGCTTAGCTGATGAAACAGGAAACATGAGGCATTGGGAGAAACAGAGAATGGCACTGGACGTCAGTGAACAAATGCTGGACCCATCCTTTGCCAAAGGTAGACATGATGACTTTGTCAGTAAGAGGAGAAGTCTTCACCAAGGTTGCACGGGGAGATCAGCACCTGAGATTAGATTCACCATGAGATTATTCACTGTTTGTTGGACTATGGATTGCAAGATGAAGCAATGTACCTGCTGAATGGTTGGCATTCACTCCCCATTTTGTCAGGGATTTTTTTCCCCTTGTTAAACCCTAGTAGGAGGCTTGGCCCTCTTGGACCTTGCCCTGGTGCCTGGGGCTTTCACTAAGCATCTGATCTTCTCAAAATGTGTTGTGCACAAGTCGTTCATGCCTTTCTGTGATCATCCATCCAAATTATCTAGAGGCTAGTGACAGACATCTGCTGCCTGGAAAGTTGGGCTTGAATAATAACATCCTCTGAAGCACCATTATTAGAGCTGGGGAATGTTTGTGGATGGAGTACGTCTCTGTCGGAAAATGCCTATTCATCAAAGCAGAATTTTTCCTCCAGGGAAGTGCTGCTTTTGACAAACTTCAGCACTGGATAAAAAAAATCGAAGCAAAGTATTTCAGTGAGGTCAGAGGACTCCACCTCAGGGTTGCTGGAATTTCCTTTTACGATGAAGCACAGAATTGCAGTAGAGCCCAAATATCTACATTACACCAAAATGGAGTATTTAGTTTATCATGATGTGGGACCTTTTCCTGTGTTTTTGTTTTCTTTTCAATTCAGACCAAAAGAAAACCATGCCAGTGGAATAGGAAATCTGACTTCAAAGAAAATCCTGGTCAGATCACTGAAGAAATTCTGCAGGTTTAGAGTCACGGTTAATAGGATTCTACAATGATGACAGAGGTCACCAGGACAGAGCAGCGGAGTTGGAGGTTAACAAGCTTCATAAATCTATTTCAGTGCTTGGTATGCTCCTCTGTTCCCTAAATGAAGTCCAGGCTGTTTTCAAAGGAGAATAAAAGCCCCACTCTTTGCATCAAGGGAAATCTGTGCTATGCAAACAATAAAGATAACCAGGAAAGATAACTTTGCAGGCTGCTGTTTTTACATCTTGGCAGGAATATAAATAAGCCCAGACAGTTGCCTTAGAGATGGGAGAAGCCCATGGATGGGACTGGAAATCAATGTGCCATGCAGCAAGCACTGGGCCCGAGTCAGCTCCCTGCTACATGGGCAGAAATCTATCCATCCTCCTTGGGTGTTTATTTATTTCTAAGGCAACTATCACCACGGTCCCAAGGCATACACCTATCTCCATTTCAGACTAGACTCTAAATCTATGGCTATGTGACAGACAGCCAAATTTGGTGAAAAATATTGCAGGGAAAAAAAAATTATCCAGGGTGTTTACTTGAGCAGATGGGAGATTTTCACTTAAAAGGTTGCTCCCCTTTTCACTCCAGAAAAGGCAGTGTTTTTGAAAATGAAACTTTCTTTGGGAAAATGCATTGGTTTCAGTGGCACCTGTAGGGACAAGGAGGAAGGCCATACAGCCATTTGCATCCAAAGCCCTCCTGAGGCAGGTCACTTGGCCCATGTCACTTTTCTGCCTGATTTGTTCCAAATCTGAAAAAGAAGAGTCTTCAAAACTTTTTGTACAGGAATGAATCCTCCTTTTCAGACAGCTCTCACAATCTATGCTATGCTAATATATCCTTGATGGCCAACTCCATGAAAAGGCAACTCAAAGCTTCCGACATATGAGTACTTGGTTTTGCAATATTAATGATGCTAATTCAATAAGGTCTCCCTTTCCCCTCCACATACACACTTTGCTTCCTTCTGAGCCTCTCTTTCACTGCATATACAAAGCAGAGAGAGCACACTACCTGTACGTCAAAGCAAAGATCAAGAGGTGACAATCTTGACCTTAACATTGCTGAATATATATTTGATGCTAAGGTCAAGTAAATATTTCAGAGTAGAGCACTCTGCAATATACCCAGCCCACGTAACTCAAGCTACCCTGGCTGACATGAAACTAGACAAATCCTAGCTAAAATAAGATGCAAATTTTTAACATCTCAAGAGTAATTTACTGAAATAACTTCCCAGGCAATGAATTAGACATGGATTACCTAAGGATCATGGGATGGGATTCTCCAGCTGTTTTTTCACCTTTAGGCAAATTGGAGTCAGACTTGAAATGAACCATGTATTTCAAACTTCATCATAATATGTGGAAGAGCATTGACCAACCATGTGTTTCAGCAAGCACATAAAGAAAACGTGAGATGGCTTCTGCTCTGAACAGGCCACTCAGTCCATTCAGACACTAATATCCACTGTAGGCCAGATTATCTGGTGTTCTGCACTGCAAGCGTCAATGAATTTTTAAGCAAAGAGAAATTCTCATTCAGTTATTTACACAGTATGTGCTTCTCAAAAGATTACTTAAGGGTCTGGTAATTGACTTCACCCAGGTCCTAGTTATGATCCACCAGAAGGAATGAAAGAAAGCTGTCCAGAAACTTGCACAAGTTTTGTGATGCCATCAAGAAGTGTGAGATTTTTGTCAAAATAAGGTACCTCTGTTCCTTGGAATGGGGCGTAGGCTCTGACGGGTCCCTTTTGCCTGCCCCAGGATTTTCCTATGGTCAGCACACTGCAGTAAAACCAGTGGCACTTAGCATGAGGTTTACAACGGGGCTGCTGGCTGGCATCGATCCCAGACCACACAGCTCCCCAGGGGAGCACCCTCTGCTCCACTCCCTCCTGGGTGCCCCTGTCCTGGCTGCCCCCGAGAGGGCTGAGGCCGATGGTGCTGGAGGGCAGGGAGGACAGGTATGGGGGGGACCTCTCCAGGGGCAGGGGACCCGCCCTGTGCCCCAGCACACAGTGGCCGCCTGTCCTTCCTCCTCCCCAGCAGATTAAAAGGGCCATGAAATAAACAGCAGCAACAGCGCCCAGGAGCGAAGTGCTGAGGGGATTTTCTCAGCGGTTCCCGTGGAAGACTTAAGAAGACCCTGCTGCAATATCCTCCTCTGCAGGGCTTGATGGCCTGGCCATCATGTCCTTGGGCAGCGAGGTGCTTTGTGGGAAGGCATGTGTCACGTCAGGACATGGTTCAGTGGGCTTGGTGGTGTTGGGTTGATGGTTGCGCTTGATGATCTTAGAGGTCTTTTCCAACCTCAATGATTCTGTGATTCTGTGATTCTGGGAAGGATGCTTGCACAGCTGGGGGAGGAACCAGCCTTCCCAAACTGCTGTTTCCACTACAGACACCTTCCTCCACCCACTCCTGCACACCGACCTGTGCACACAGATGCCACACACTTATCTGTGTGCACATGGACATTCATTTAACATTAGAGACCAGCACTTTTTCAACCATCCTGACCCACTCCTTCTTCTGCTGTCTTGGTGGGATCAAGATTTTATCCTAGCTGACCTGGGAGCTCTGCTTTTTCTTTGGATGATATTCGTCATGAGGGGTTGGTTGCAAGAGCTCCCGGGCTGTGTAGCCATGGGACCGCACTACCCTTTCGGCAGGGACTAGGTCGTGATTTATGAGGTTGATTGTTCACAGAGCTATGGAAATATCCTGACATTTCTCTCTACCTTTGTTCCTGGTGTTGCAGACAGACTTTTCATGATTTCTGTATTCTGCCTCAAGCACAGACACTCTCGGGAGTCGCAGGACTCAGCTGCCTGGGGCATGCAGTTGTGCCCAGGGCGTCTTAGCAAGTTCATTTCTCCCTGGCCCCAGCATTCCCAGCGTGGCGATGACAATAGGTTTGCCACGAAGTATACACTCACAATTTAGGTTTTAATGGAAGCTTGCCCCTCTTGGGCTTTGTCTCTGTTAGGTTATTGCTGGGATCTCCTCCAGGAGCTCATCTCTCCTGGAGGTGAGAGGGGTTTTGCTAAGGATAGGCTTTCCAAGGAATGCGTGGAAAGCAGCCAGGAGTTTAGCTCTTACAGAGGAATAGCAGAGTGTCGTGGTTTAGCCCCAGCTGGTAACCAAGCACCACGCAGCCGCTCGCTCAATCCCCCCTCCCTCAGTGGGACAGGGGAGAGAATTGGGAAAAAACTCGTGGGTTGAGATAAAAACAGTTTAATAGGACAGCAAGAGAGAAGGAAACAACAGTGATAACAATAATAATACTGACAAGGGAATGTACAAGAACAAGTGATGCCCGATACAGTGATTGCTCACCACCCGGTGATCAATAGCACATCCCTGAGCAGCGATTCCTGCCTCCCGGCTAACTCCAGTTTATGTACTGGGCATGACGTCATACGGTAGGGAATATCCCTTTGGCCAGCCTGGGTCAGCTGTCCCGGCTGTGTCCCTCCCAGCTTCCCGTACACCCCCATCCTTCTCGCTGGCCGGCCAGCATGAGAAGCTGGACTGTCCTTGACTACTTAGCAACAACTCAAAACATCAGCACATTATCAACATTTTCTCATCCTGAATCCAAAACACAGCCTCACACTAGCTTCTGTGAAGAAAACCAACTCCATCCTGGCTGAAACCAGGACACAGAGGAACGTTTCACTTTGTCCTCCCACCCCTGCTTGACCTGTGATGCTGCTGATGTGCCCGGTGCCAATGGTAGCCCGCTGCTCACAAGGCCAGCACATCTTCTTGCTGCAACCAGAGACGCTCCGGAGGAGCAGCTCCTTGCTGGCAGCAGCTGTGCCGCTCTGCGTCTTTCTCTTCCAGAGGGTATTTCTTTCATGTTGAAAGATCTGAGACTTTCCTTGGGGTTTGCATTTGTTCACAGGTTGCCTCTGGGAGAGGCAGAAATAGGGGAAGCAGCAGAGAGGAGGGAATAGAAGTGCTGTGTGTCCTCCGCTTGCCCCAGGCCTCTCTGCGGGAGATGCTGGGGAGACCGAGCAGGCGGCATTTGGGCTCCGGCTTGCGGGCGTCTGG
>NW_010532314.1:4865-6650 GCF_000687285.1 Phaethon lepturus | reverse complement strand
TATTATTATTATTATTATTATTATTATTGACTAGTGGAGCAGAGCAGTTTGCAGAAAAATCTCTGTGCTTTCCCTTTTCATCCAAGAAGTCATACATTCTCTCAGAGACAGTATCAGCTACTTCCATAGCTAGGAAAGAAAACTGCGTAGCTGTCTGAGCACTAGAGTTAATCCTCAGGATAACAATGAAGATTTTGCCATTCAGCTAGCAAGAAAAACCCTTCTGAGCTTTCATGCAAGGTCTTATAAAACATTAATTTTTGTGATTTAGGTGTAGCAATAGCAGTGAAGTAGTACTTCAATGTAGTAGGCAAAGCCATGTCAACAGCCCAAGCCTTGGGTCTGGCTGTTTCACTCCCAGACTCTGATCCCAGACTGGTAGCAATGATTTCATGCAATCTAACTCCCTCTTGGAGGAAACCTGTGCACAGCTGACAGGATAATTTTTTCATTATCCTCTATGTACACACAGACATTCTTAGGTGCCTTGTGCCCGTGATCATCCTATAGACCTCCACCCCAAAATGCTATGCTGTTTGAGGGGCACACAGAAAGTTGATGGGATCCAGAGGACATGACAGTCATCTGCCATAAAATGTGCATGTGCTAGTCCCAAGCAGGAAAGACACAAGTCCATGCACCCCAGTTAGCTTGAGATGCTGGGTTTTTGTTGCAGACCACGTCGAATTGTGGCAATATAGACAGCCCAAGCATACATGCTACCAAAGCTAGGCTTTGACTTCATGCTGGTAATCACATGTGCCTTGCCCATGTTTCTTGTGCCCTTGGCCCTCCTTGCATAGGCTAAGACCTGCATGGCCTCTCCTTCCTTGAAGTAGTGAGGAGGAAAGGGGGGACCTGGCATCCAGTTGTGGCCCCTTCCCCTTCCTTCCTCCCTCCCTCCCTTGCTGCACCTCCCCAAGAAGACACCACGCTGTTCCCACTGGCTAAGCCGAAGCAGGACAGACTTGCCTTGCACTTGGATCAGCCAGGCTTGGAGCCCAAGGCGGAGGAGCAAAAGGTTACGCTGAGATAAAGGAGTGAAGGGACGTGGTGCTAGGTCCCCGATCTGCAGGTAGTCCCTTCCCTAGTATCCAAGAGGCTGGACACCCTGAGGGCCTATCGGCAGACAGGCAGCACCTTCGCCTCGGACCCCTGGCTGAGCAGCCTGTGCTGGGACACCGCTTCCTGCCATGCTGGTGCCACAGAAGGTGCCAGTGGTCCAGCCTGCCCCGTGCCCCCGGGGAGCAGTAAAGCAAGCCCTGAGCTGAGCCAGCGGGGGAGAGGCATTGCTGCTGCATTTGTGTGCGATTCCTCCGCTTTGGAGGATGCAACACCTGCAAGTCATTGTGGGGAAGAAGGCTGAGCCCCTTCCACTGGAGGTGAAAGCAAGTCTATGCCACCCTGCCAGCCTTCCCCCAGGTGAACTGCAGGGTAGGGATTGCCCCTCCGCCAACTCCCCCTTCCGCTGGTGGGAATGCTGAGGTTCAAGGGCAATCTCTGGAGCAAAACTGAGACCCCACCGCAACCTGCAATTAACCCAGCTGGTAAAAGCTATCCTTCACTACTGCTTTGAATTGGTTTTGTTTTAAACTGCAGTGGCTGGGTCTTGTTATCTGCCTGCCTGCTTGACCAAAGAGCCCGCTGTCATCACATCCCTGTTCCCAGCAGGTGCTTAACAGATGTGAATCAAGTCAACCCCTGGCCTCCTGAGTGATAAGTCAAACAAATTGAACACCCAACTCTTTCATTACAAAGGAAAGTTTTCTGGTGTCCTAATTGTTC
>NW_010532314.1:0-4794 GCF_000687285.1 Phaethon lepturus | reverse complement strand
TCCTGCTGCAGTCACTCCAGTAGCGAGCACAGAGGTGACACCATCACTCCACTTTCCCCCCGATGCTGCTGTTTGTGTCTCAGACTTGCTCTGGGATGCTCTGTCAGACTAAGTATGGACGGCATTCTTTGCTACCAGCTGAAAGACCTTTGTCCAATGGTTTGTCTGCACCCAGCCCAAATGGGTTGCAGGTTACTTCATAGAGAAGTGACCTACCTCAGTATTTCCTTTTCCCGTATGTGTTTACCACAAGTGTTGTAACTTCTGTTATCTCCCCTTGATGCCTCTATCTAATCCAGCAGTGTGCTCCCCCAGTTACCTGGCTCCTCACAATCGACAGCAGGATTCCTTCTCTTCCTATCAAGAAGGGCAAATTTATCCAGCAATGGGTGATGTGTTGGCACACATCCCAGACCCTGTCAGCAAGCTTTGTCCCATTAGCTGTCAGTCTGAGAGGGGCTCCTGGGGTGATGTCATCAGCAAGACCATGCCATGGTTGGCTGAAATATGCTGAACCAGCCAGAAGAACCTCCTGGATAAGACAGGCTCTCCAGGGCAGAATGGGACTTCAGCCCCCAGCTCAGCACTTTGTTTAGCAAAAGCCGAAAGCCAGGAAGATGAACAGCGTGCCATGTCCATGGCTTTGCTGCCACAAAGCAGCAGCACTGCAGGTAGGATCCATGCTCCTGTCCCC
The DNA here is from genome assembly GCF_000687285.1 of Phaethon lepturus. Classification (NCBI taxonomy): domain Eukaryota; kingdom Metazoa; phylum Chordata; class Aves; order Phaethontiformes; family Phaethontidae; genus Phaethon; species Phaethon lepturus. Next base: position 4,100 of record NW_010532314.1, on the reverse strand, counting down.
TTGCCATGTCTGCTGTGCCATGCTGCAGCCATTCACTGAGCAGTGGCACAGCCCAGCAGTTTCAAATCATCATGGGAGTGCTGATGTCCGCACAAGGATGCAGCGTCCCCCAGCTCCCACCTCCTTTTGTGATACCGCATCATGGCCTATGTACGTTCCTGCTGCCAGTTACTTGAGCACCTGGGCCAACCAGGATATGACCAAGGTGTCAGGCTGCTTGGCCTCCAAACATTCCTTCGTTCAGCATCCATCTGCAGCAATGCCACAGTCACTGCTGCAGTGTCCAGGGTGGCCCCTTGTAGAGTGGGAGGAAGAGGGGTGCATTGTTACTCCCTCTCTGTGCCCAGCTGCTGCAATAAACCTTGTAGGTATTTCCAGCTGTTTGTGAGAGGGTCTGCCCCAGTTCTGCCCCATACTGAGGATTTTGTGTGTGCTTGCGTCCTGACGAGAGGAGCAGGAGGGGACCTCCATGGCGGTGAAGCTCTGCTGGGAAAGCTGGCCTGAGCCACCTGGCCTGTCATCAGGCGTGTTAAAAAAAAGGACCACTCCATGATCCCAACCAGGGCTAAAGCTCCCACTGTGCAGATGCAGACCCCAGACGGCTTTCCATGAAGAGCTCAAATCCAGTTACTGTCTCACTTTTCTTCCTCATTACGTGTTTTCTCCAGGGTACCCGTTTGAGCAGTTACTACAGGTTCAAAGATTTTGCTTAGTGTGAGCCCAAAATACTCTGAGGCATTGGCGTAGGAAGGGCACTGGGAAACGTTTTTTAGACAAACACTTGTTTAGTGTCTTTTCATTGAGAAGACATTTTGATGAAAAGTTCCATGGGGGTGTATTTAAACACACCCTCAAGGTCCATTTAACATGGGCCAGGTAAGGCATGAGCACAGTGGATTTCAATTTGATTTGAATTAATTTTACTGCCTTTCCAGCAGGTGCCAATAACCAGTGCTTTTGTTCGTTAAGAAATGTCTGCTGTACAAACCTTTCAAACTAGAAAAGTATTTTAATGCCCACCAGAAGCTCTTTGGCTCCACTATTACTCAAGACACTCTGGAAAACCCGGCATTTCCTTTGATAACATGGAGGCACTGCTGCAGGGCACTGAACACCACTTGAAGGCTGAGGCAATCTGTGTAAGAAGAAAACCCCAAGTGCAGACATTGCTCTTCATTTCTAACAGCATAGCTGTTAGCACATCGAATAAGGAAGAGAAATCATCAATTCAGTAGACTAGGGGTCATTTTTTTAGAAGAAATGTGGACTAGATGTATTTTGTTTTGGTTTTTGGATGAAAAGCCATGCCAAGCTATCAAATTGCGCGTGTGCGTGCACTGGTGCATGTGTGTGCACGCCTGTGTGTGTGAAGAGTGTTTGTGTTGAATTCCTTGGCTAAGTAGCAGCAACTTCAGTAATAAGGTAAACTTAGAAGGAGTCTAAGCCATGAACAGAAGTCTCTGTCCTTCATGATTGCGCAGTGACAGAGAGATGAGCCTAAACTGCTGACTCCAAGCAACAGGACAAGCAAAAAGAAAGACCATGAAATTTTCACCACGCTGTGGCTTGAGCCAAACTTTTTGTCATGCACCATTTTCTGGTTTTGGGGGGAATTAACATCTTTATAAACACAGATTACAGAAGAAGTGCCAGAAACAGGGATGTGCTCACATAAACAGAAGAAGGTCCATTTGGGATGCTGCAAGCAGAGCTGCAGGGATGGCCCAGGGACTTAGCAGGGAAAATGGGAACTAGTTTTGTCATCCCTGCAGGCTGTCCCTACCCTGTGGTACTGCTTTCTTTTCAGAATAGCCCCCAGAAGCTTGCAAAAATACACGCTTGCAAACTGCTGCTGCTCCAGGCTTTAACACAGCTACCCGCTGCCTACCTCCCGACGTGCTTCACCCTGCCTTACCAAGCTGGTCTGAGGTGTGGGTCGCTCCACTTCCCGCCATCCTCTCCGCACCACAGCCTTGCCCTGGAGGAAGGCTGGCAGTTAGTTACCGGCTGCTGCAGTTGCCGGTCCCCCCGCAGCATCACCGTTCTGCTGTCCACAGGGTCACGCGATTGCCACCTCCTCATGATTGCAGACTGAAAAAAGCAACTTAAAGCCTGAAGATGTTACTGCAGTTGTCACCTGGAGCTCCCATCCCAGATCGGCTGGGGATCCTGAAGCTCCCTGGGGTTTCCAGAGAGAAGCAAGTATCAATGCTCCCAAAATCACAAGGCTCCCAAGGGGCAGCAGGAGGGCCAAAGCCATGCCGGACAGAAGCTCACCCCTGCACGTGCTGGTCTGGCATCACGTGGCTTTCTCTGGCACATGCCTCTCCATCCAAAATGAAGACACAGGCAGGAGGTTGTCCTCTCTGCTGTGGCATCAGTGGTTATTTTCCCATTGAAAATAAATTTTCTTCCTATGTACAAAAAAGGAAACAATAAAACCAGCTGTACAATAACAAATAGCAACCTTATTTGCTTTAAATTGGCTGAGAGTAGTAGCTCCATGTGAAGTTCTCAGATCATAGAAACTGACTCTTAGAGGGAACAGCTTTTACATCAGTTATGGATGGATGGATATTAATAATGCTATAGCAATGGGCTGAGAGAGTGCACACATAAACATTTAATCCAAATTCAGAACACACGCATGCTGCCAGCTCTCTCGGTTTCCTACTCTATGTCTTTCAACCGCAGAAGTCACCTTATGATCACTTTCAATTCTAGGTGTCTTAATTTGGAAATAATCACTTCAAAATATGTTAACGCTTTAAGCATCCCACACAGAACTGGTTGCTCTGAGATCTCCATTGTTCTTTTTAGCATAACGAATGCACACTTAATATTTCCTAATAGGTACTAAGAAGCTCAAGGCAGAAAAGGCTTTTAAAATAACTCATGCTATTTTAAGAGGATCCAATTTAAACAAGTGCCAGCTAAAATATTTCTGGATTGAAAAGTTTTCTGTAGTAACTTGCAAATGCAAAATCAGTCACCAGGACAGTTCTAGCTGCCATCTCTTCTTGTCACAGATCTATACTTCTGTCCAGATAAAAATTCCTAGTTTGAAAATAGGAAAGTGTGGGCTGAGCACTGATTTTTATCTAAACCTTTAAAGAACATACTCATGTTTTTAAACCACAGCCTACAGGTAATGTCAAAGAGTTAGTTTATCCAAGAGTCAGTACAAGGCTTGCTCCAGCAGCTGCTGGGGGAAATGGAGCTACAGCTTCTGAATACAGGATCGCTGGTCAGTGTCCTGCCAGTGCAAGTTCACACCTATCGCAGTAAAACGCAGCCTTCTCCATGGATCTCATACACCTCATGTCGGGCAGCAGCATCCCAGACAAATATGTTTGCAAGATCAAGACCAGAAGACCCAATGCACCTACCCTGTTTTTCATCCTGGCTCCCCCTTTAAATTTCTACTGCAAAGCACACAAAAGCTTCTTTGCAGTAAAAAAGGAGGAAATGTGGACCTGGACATAAAAAGAAGGTGAAAACTTGATGTCAGGCACACAGACGACAAATCTGTTGGGTAGTTTTGTTGTTTTGTTTTCAAACTGTTGCTATTAAAGCCTGTGGGAAATGTTATATTCTTTGCCCGTTTGAAAATCAGGCTGCAGATCTCAGCATCTATGCGAGTTTTTAAGAACCTGCCTTTCAGCAGGTGGTTTCCAGACTCCAGGCTCTCGCCACAGCCTCCTGTGACTCCAGTTGCCCTTACTGTGTCCGCCAAAGAGTCTGTTAAAAATAGGTATGGACATCCAGGTATGAAAGGTATGAACAGCAAACAGGAGGAGCTGGAAGCTGTTGTGTGGCAGGACAGCTGTAACTTAGTCATCATCACAGACACATGGTGGGATGACTCTCATGACTGGAGTGCTGCAACAGATGGCTATAAGGTCTTCAGAAGGAGAGGCGGTGGGGTGGCTCTGTATGTTAGGGAGTGTTTTGACTGTATAGAGCTCAACGACTGTGATTAATAAGGTTGAGTGCTTACGGGTAAGGATGAGGGGGGAGGCCAACAAGGCAGATATCCTGCTGGGATTCTGTTATAGACCACTCAACCAGGATGAAGGGGCAGACGAAACATTCCACAA
>NW_010532313.1:0-5722 GCF_000687285.1 Phaethon lepturus | reverse complement strand
ACACCGTTCACCACAACTCTCTGGCCATCCAAAGGATGAAGTGGTTTTTGCTCCTGAGTCGTTCTGGCAGCTGCCCTGACTCCAGAATCAGCGTCTTGCTCACTGCCTGGCCAAGCTGTAATCTGTCAGCGTGTGGCTTACAGGGTTGTGCATGGGAACTGAAGGAAGAAAGAGCAAGAAGAGGCAGCTGAAGATAAGACAAGGATGTGGGCTTGAGTTGGAAGGGGAGCTGGTAGGAAATGACAGAACTTCGATGGTGAATCAGCATCCAATAAACCACGGGTGATCTACTGCTACTTTGGCCAGCAGAACTACCCTGATACAAGAACTGAGCTGGTCTTTCCTTCTGGTCCGTTCCTCAGACTCTTGCCCATGTATCTTCAAAGGGTTTTTCTGGAGAAAGGTTTGCAAGTAAGTTCTTGCCCTCTGTGCTGAGGCTTGGTGGCCTTGAGATGCCTGGGTCTCCCATTAGTGTTTCCAACCTTGTTCGTTCTAGCTCTGCTCTTTGGATAACTCTCATGCCTCAGTCCTGAGACATGCTCTGCCATGATGGGAAGGAAAAAATCATCTAAGTTTTGAGATCCAGAAGGGTTCAAAAACTGTGGTGGAAGGGGGTGAATATATGTACATTTGCCTCTGGAATTAATCCTCCAACTGAAATTCAGTCATTAGAGAAAAATAAATCCTGGGAGCTGAAGTGCTGATGACTAACGCTTTACCTTTTAATCCCTCTAAAGTGTACTTTGCTCCAAAGAGCTTTGCTGGGGTGGATTTAGCACCAAGGCGGCATCCACGGCCCCTCCTCTGGAGTCTGCTTGGATGGTTAAATAACAGAATCAGTCAGCTCACAGCCCACCTGTAAAGCAAAGCAGCAGCACCTGAATTATAGGGACTTAAAGAAAGACTTGAGTAATCACACACTGGGACTGAGTAAAAGGGTTTCATGGGGAGTGGGAAGACTGGGAAGGGTTGTCAACCTTCCAGGACTCTCACCAGGGTAAATGGTTTGAGTTTTTTCTTAAACAGGAGGTTTTTAGAGGGACAGCCATTGCTATAGCAGGCTTATTCACTGGCCCTTTGCAGGGCAGTCTGCTGAAAGCTCGCGTCTTGTTTTTCTCTTTACAGATGGATTTTCTAGTGCGGGAGCCTGTGGCTCAGATGGCTGAGGTGGCAGAGCCGGTGCAGCTAAATCTGGATTTTCTCTCAGGCAGTGCAACCACAAGACACAATCGATACAACATCACCAGTGAACCTGAGCAGCCTGATTTATGTTGTGGTTTGTCCCTGGGTTAGGTGGGCTGATGACTTTCTTTACGGAGTCATCTTAGTCCTATGCATGTATCTGGCTGTTGTGATCGAGCACAGTTGACCTGATTCAGCCCCTCCGTCTCTGCCTCTAAAACAAGCACTTTTATGTTGTCTAAGCCTCCTTCCAATTCCTCCCCACAACACATCATTCTTCTCCCTGGCAGCCTTGTACAGTTAAAAGTTAAGGACTGAAAGGAAACAAACACCTATCTAGCAAAGACAAATAACAACACCCATGAAAACGGCTTGCCTTGAAACTTAAATTGCTTGTTAACTTTCTTCTGGTTTTGACAGGAAACAGATTATTTCCAGTGTCCCAGGCTTAGGAGCTTGGCTGCTTTTCAGTATCCAACTAGGGCTTCAATGTTGGGAATTTTATTGTCTTCAGCACCTGCAAAGGCAAAGTAACTGAAGTTTCAAGGTAGAGTTTGATGCTGTTAGGTTTGTTAATTGAATTTTTAGCCTGATTTCCTAAGCAAACACAGCTTGCTAGCTGTGTGCAATGCGTCCTGCTATTAAATTTTAAACCAAAATTTGACGAGGGTATAAGAAGTCTTTATAGGTAAAAGAAGTGTCCAGTTAGAGATGGGAACTTATTTCTAGTCTTCAAAAGGGGCAAAAAAAAAGCATCATGAGGAATTCTTTGAATATTGCCAGGCAAATCCACATAGAAGCATACTGCATAAGTGCTCCAACCCACCAGAGAGCCTCCACCCTGATCTCACACTATGTCCTGTTGCACTGTAAGCCTCTTCATGAGCCATTTCAACAGTATTCAGCCCACAACCGATCCTTGTCACGGCAAATATTTCATGACTCCCATCCAAGGGCTGGAGTGCTGGATCATCTTCTTTCACTTCATGTTCATTGCACCTAAGCCCTGGCCTCCACTACATCTGAGGCCAAAAATCTTGGAGAGTATGTTAGGAAGATTTTGGGTGATCCAGATTCTCCCCAGAAGATGGACTAGATGACATGGGGAGGTCCTTTCCAGTGCTTTTCTGTAGGTTTTCTCACTTCCCATTTCCTCTACACGATGCTGCTGTTCCTCGAGGAGCTCAGGTACCTCCAGTGAAGGTTGACAGCTAAGATCCGCTTGAAAATTCTCCTCCTGCTTCCGTAGCTCATAATTTCTCATCCGTGTATTGTGTTTGACATCTACTGACTATTTGAAAGAAATATTTTTGCCTGTTTTGTTACATGCATTACACAATTTTATCTTGTAAGAGGAAAAGATAGTAATGTAAAAGAATGACACTATAACCAATTAAACACTGACTTGCAATCTTTCCTACCACTTACAACAAAAAAAATCCTCATAAAACCATCAATGTTGCACTAAGAATAAATCAATTCCCACAAATAATACATACCAGACACTCAGTTCACCAGGGGCTTTGAGGTTTCTGTTCACATTATATACAAGGTGTTGGGCTGTTATGCAGAAATCGGGATAAAACAGTTGGATGGAATGAAAGTTGATTGCAGCCCATTCAAGAAATTTAGAAGGAAAGTTCTTCTGAGCAGGGTCACACAAAGAGTAGTTGATCAGTTGCTTTTATTCTTGTGAACATAATCCTGAATCAACAAAGACTTATGCATGTACGTGACTTTGCAAACAGAATAAATTTCTGCTGCCTGTGCATTTAAAGCACATTTGCCTTCAAGGGGACTTAGCCCAGAGCATAAAGTTAATCGCATGTCACTGAAGTTTTGCAAAAATAAGTCTAACTAAGGGTGGCTGCAATAGCCAAGAGGAATTGAAACTGGAGAGATGGTATCTCTGAACGTGTTGAGCTGAAATCCCCCTCCTTCAGCTCCTTCTTCTGGGTCAGCTCTTCTGTGCTTCTGGGGAAACTTTTGAGGAATGTTGGACGAGCAGAAGCATATATTTCGCCTTCTGGCATAGCTGTCCAGTCCAGCAAGGGTTATCTTTCTCCTTCCAGTAATGAGATGCCACTAAAATGTTTTACTGGGAACTGGTTCTGGGTCTGTGGTGGGAGGTAAAGCAGTAAGAAGGTCATTAAGTTCTTACGGGTCTGAAAAACCAGAGACATCTGCTAAAGAAATGCTCAATGTACTGAACCAAGCAAGTTCCCTCAGTCCCGTTGTATGATCCGCACCAGCGTAGTTGGGAGCAATGGCTCTAGAGGGACTTAGCAATCAAAAGATGTTGATACATTGATTTCGTCCTCCATATTATCACTGAGCCTTGCAGGTAGATTGGTCAGCTAGACTCAGCTCTGGGGGTTATTGTTATTCCATTCCATCCCTGCCAAAAGCTGTGGATGATTCCTGAGAGGCAGGAGGATTTGGTGCCATTTGGTTTAGTGGCGGCATTAGGTAAGATGGAAAAGCAATTCTAGCAATTAATTTCCACAGAAATATCTAGTTGCTGACCGCGGCTCTGAATGGATCATTTTCAGGTGAGAGAAGGCTAACGTGGAATGCTCTGCAGGTCCTAACACAGAGGAGATGTGTGAGCGAGCTCTCCTTCATCCCTGAGAAAGAGCAACGATCCCATCTTTCTCTTTTCTTTGCCCCCACCCTGGACACGGGTGCAGGCAGCAGTCCTTCCAGCCTGCCCAAACTGTGCAGGGCACAGAGAGGGAGCAGGAAGGGACCTGGGATAAATGAGTCTGTGTGCCTCTTCTTGGATGAATGAAATCAAGTAAATCTGTGAGGATGTGATCCAGAACTGCCAATTGCCAGTGGTCTTTAAGCTATCATCACTTCGCTATTTGCTGGAATAGAGCTGCTTTTTTGTAGTTGAGGTAATGAGCTTCAGTTCCTGTACCGCAGAAAAAGCGGTGGACTGACTGAACAACCACGTCGGAAGCACATTTTGAAAGTATTGCTGTTTGTGGCAAAAAATCTCAACATTCAGATAGGATCCAAATATGCCTTTTAAATAAATCCAGTTATCACAAAAAGACAAGTCGCCACTTCCTTTAGTCTGCAGCAGTTAAATCGCACCCTTTGTGTTTAATGCCAGGATTAACACCAAAGGCCAGGTCTCTCCTGCAGCGCTCAGGGTTGGCACTGCCTTGTCATGAGCACGAAGGAGCAGCAGAGGGAAGTGTAGTACACGGAAAAAGCTTCCACCGGGGTAGCAGAAGCTATTTTTGAGGGTGTTTTTTGGCCAACCGGATTGATAGCAAGCGTTTAGACGGCAAGCAGTCTTGCCCCCTCCCTGCTGCGGCCCGCCGTGTCTGACGGTGATTTAACGGCCATGTTTGCTCGGGTGCGCAGAACTGCCGTTAAATGCTCAAAGCGCTCGCATCGCGACGAGGTGTGATGCTGTGCTTGGAGTGTGGTTTCCAGGTATCCAGGCAAAGTGCGTGCTGCCGGAGCAAGGCTTCCCAGGGTGCTGCCTCCTGTGCGTCTCAGCTGTGCCCCCCTCATGCTGGCAGAGGGCTGAATGAGCCCCATCCTCCGCCCAGACGTACTACTCTCATTACCTCGGAAGGGTGCCGCAGCCCACGCGGGGTCCCCAGCCTGGGTCACAGGGACTGGGCTGTAGGGCTCACCCAAAAGTGCAGCTGCTGCTCAGTGTAAAAGTAGCTTTAAACAGGTCAGTTGTGGGGAAGGGGCTCAGAAAACACGTCTGGCTGGATATAGTCTGTGTTAAATACCGTGAGGACTATCTGTGTACCCTCCTCTTTCTTTCCTCCTTATACCTCTGCTGAGATGACTTGCTCTGGCACTGCAGAGCAAATCTGTACCTTCCCAAGCTGCTCTTGCTTTGTCAAGAGCGGTTGAAGAATAAGCCTCCTTTGTGCTGCTATCTCACCTATATACTTCTCACGGCTCAGGATAAATAGTAGCAGTCCCAGCGGAGAACATCTCACCTTGTTATCGCAATGGCTCTGGAAAGGAGAGCTCTAAACAGCTCGTTTGATGATTACAAAATTTCTCTGTCTTTCTTATAACTCAAGAGAATGAAATTTGGTAACTGGTGCTGAGGGAAGCTGTTAGAGAACAGCTGTGCTCTTTGAGATAGTATATGTATATTTGCACATTAATATTTACAGATATTCTTAAATGTGAGAATCCTACTTTTGCTTTTTTTGCAAGGAAGTCCTTCTGTAACAAACACTAAATGGACTGTAATAATATAGACAAGAGCATACAGGACTTCTTAAGGTTGCTGGGGAGACTCCCCATCACCTGCTTTCTCCCTTTGATTGGCGTGTCACGCTAAGTCTCACGATGGGACATGTCCCTAGGCAGGATGGTCTTTCTTGCATCTGCTTTTGGATGAACGAGGTCAATGAACAAGCTGTTCTTGATCTTTCTGGCTACTTTACTTTGCTTTCACCTTGTGCTGGCCCATCACCGACTGTGTCTCCTACTGAAGGTGCCTGCAGGTAACTGCACCTCCATTTATCTTGAACCTTCTGGATGAGGGAAT
>NW_010532312.1:17007-22184 GCF_000687285.1 Phaethon lepturus | reverse complement strand
TTAGTGATTCTGTGATTCTGTGATTCTATAAAGCTGGCAATTGGATCCAGTCAGATTCATAAGCACTGTCTTTCTGACTCCAGAGCATCTGTATACTGTGGGCAGATTGTTCAAGGAACGTGTAAACTACTTATGCATCCAAACGGGAAGTAAGATCCATGCCAGTTTACCATGTGGTTTGTGAAATGCAAATTAAAAGGAAAGGTTGAAGATGGGCTTCTAGTTCTGAAGCATCCTGGTGAATGTAAAGATATCTGAAAGGAACCTCTGTCATCAAATCCAACCATCATCATTATAGCAATCATTTTATTTAGTCCTGAAGGGTGCATAGAGTTCCGTGTTCCTGGAAAGGCTGTTCTAGATCCCTGGAGTCTATTCCTCATCTGGCTTGCTTTTTTATCACCAGAAAATTTTAGCCTGTTGCTGGTGTTACTCATTAATGAAGTTATCAGAGAAAATCAGACCCTTAGAAATACTGCTAATACACTTCCTCCAGCCCACTGCTGTTCTTTCATCACTACTCCTCTGTCTGCCTTGGATAGGTCTTTTTATTCACTTTTGGTTTACCTTTCAATGGCTGGCCTCTCCAACTTCAAATTTTACGTTTGACTCAGTTATCCAGCGCTTCACTTATGAACATAGTTAAGATCTACTGTGTTGACTTTGTCTAGAAAGTGCATTGTCAGACTACTCTTGCAAAATTTACTTTTGGTCATTTCTTGTTATATTTCACTGATTTTCTCTTACCCCTAATGTCTTTAATGAGCTTTCCTTCACTATTTTTTCTAAGACCTTATATGCAGACAAAATAGCAAGTTTGCACTTGCCTGAATCACATTTATCCTCTATTACAAATATCAGTACTACTTTTTTCTATTTTCCAACCATACAGTAACACTTCTTACTGAAAAGATTTGTTAAAAATACACACTATTGAATTTGTAAGCTTGTATAGCATTTCTACCAATATTGATGGAAACTATTTATACTCATTTTCTTTGCACTACCCTCTGGCTTTGCCTTGCTAGTTTATACCACAGTCCTCTTTTAAAAAGTAAAAAATTCTTTGTGCTACCAAAGCATCATACCAAGGCTCTTATTTTCTTCCCACTGTATGGAACCCCAGGTATTTTTGTTCTCTCTTTACTTGGATTGTTGAAGAACCTTTTATTATGTTAATATATTTCTCAGATACTTTCTTGTCCCTGCACTTTTTGACCTCTTAAACAAGTATTTCTTTCCTAATCAGTCCTTTGTCCTTTCTGAATATGCTTTCTGCTTGTTCTGAGGTGCCCTTCACAAAGCAGTCAGCCAGCCAGGAGATCTGTAGCCTGCAGGTTTTTTAACCCCTGTGTTGTTTGGAATATAAATTCTAGACAGTTTTACATCCGTTGACTGGAAGGAATTTAAATCTTCCTTCACAAGCGAGTCCTGGCGTCCTCAGCCTAATTGTTAATACTGAGTGATTTCTTCAGTTTATTGAAGTTTATCTAAGTTTGTCCTTTTGAAAAAGAATAAATTTTTTATAAAACTTTCTTTATCCTTCTATGCATTTTTTTCATCTATGAATTCAAAATGAATCATATCTTTATCATACAACTCAAGATTATTTTCCACAGTCAGGTTTTCTATGACAGCCTTGCTGCTTACCAGTGCCAGCTCTCAAAACACCTCCTCTTGATTCGTGGAGAGTTTGACCACCAAATTTAAGGAATCCTTAATAAGCCATCGTCTTCGTTCTGAAAGGTTTGGCAGTGCAAATCTTTGGCTCGCAGGTTGCTCAGCGGTGTGCTTTAATGTTGAGGGAATCATGAAATAAGAGGAATGATTCAGCTGTCAGATTTAGGAACTCCTCTATTTTCTAGGCCATTTGTCGGAGCTTTTTATTTCTAATAGTGTACCACAGATTAGGCATTTTGTTGTCAGAAAGAGAATGCTGAAGGTGATGTTTTCTTCTGTTTGCACTGATTTCAAAGCTGAAAATGAGTGTTTTGAGAGCTTTATAGCTATTTCTGCTTTTCAACACCCAATCTTTGTGAGAGCCATAAATTTAATTAAAATTAATTAATTTATTTTTTTTTATTATTTGTGACTGTCTGGATAAAATCTTTCTAAAATACTGTTGAAATTCTTAATTTGATAAAAGCACCAGGTTAGTTATAAATGGATAAATGGTTCAAAGTGGTGATTTAGAATATTGACAAAAACTTTATCTACATTTGTGTTTGCAAACTTTTATGAGAATAGCACAAACCTACAAAATTTCAGTTAACCTTAGCTCATATACATGCAGCTATGAGTTTGCTTCTAAAGCCATGAATACATGTGGTAAACAGGGGTAAGGAAACACCAAATATTTCCTCAGAGGTCAGTTTAAGTTAAAAATAAAATGAGCTCCTCAGACGATCATCTCGGAGAACCTCAGTGAGATAAATTTAAAATATCTTTTAACTCTTTAATGATGTTTAACTTCACTAGCTGGTACTCATTAAAACATGACATACCTACTCTTCCCTCTATAATCCAGGATGCATAAGTAAGTTATGAATTAACTGTTAATAGTATGAGTCAATTTTACTGAAACAATTTTTTCCCTGTTGAAAAAAGGCCTCTATAACCTGCATGTAAAAAGCTACTGAAGTCTGATTCTTCACTGTTTTCCTTGGTGAAGCTGTTCAAAACACGTATAAAGTATGAAACCAGCGTGATGACATTTAGTATTCCCTTTGCACCCTCTGCACAGTTGAACCCCCAAGACACAAGGATTTGGTTAATTTGGGTTGTAGGATATAGGGATGAGTTAAAAAGGTATCTTTTTCTCTGAGGAGAGTGAACGTAAGGGAGAGTAAGTTAAAAACCAGACTTCTTTAGAGAGATCGGTGGTGGATAGTTGCCAAATAGTATCGTATATATTCCATGTGCATTTTCGGCAACTGGGTTGTAACTAATTCTATAAGGCAAAATGGAAAGTTAGAAAAAGTCTTTATCAAACGTCAGATAAACTGCTGCTTGAAGGAAAGGTCTATTAATGTGAGCATCAACCCTGCTTTCTGCCTGTTCTTTGCATCAGGAAAAAATGCCAGCCAGTGTCAGGCTAACTGTGATCCATCTACCTTTGCAGTCCTCCTCCCATTCCCTTATGACCATGCCTGTTGTGCAGTACTGGAGCTGAAGGTAATCAGTTTAGCACATGAATAAGATTTGATTATTTTTATTTTACATAGGCTATAAACCTGTCCAATCTGTTCTAAAAATCCTTTCAGTGTTCAATTCACTTAGCTTTCACTGAATTGAATTCCCTGCCTGAAATATATTAAGCAACTGGGGTTAGAACAGGGGAGTCATTTTTATTTTTTCACTTTTAACTGCAAAGCTCTCTTACTTTCTTGGAATAATTCTTCATTAGAAATAGGAGGATTTAGTACAGTTTCCCTTCAGCATTGTCCCTGAGATTTTTAAACACGTACCAACCTAGTACTGCTTCAGTGGATTCTGTATGATATTACCCTTCTTTGCAGTTTGGTCGTGGTCTCGTGCTGGCTGGCGCTGGTGAAGGGGTTACAGGCAGCAGCTGCTGGTTTGGCAGCCTGTTCTGTTCAAGGAGATGGTAACTGCAGGGCAATGCATGCCCAATAAAACAAGCTAAAATCATCAGGGGATCCCTAAACAAGGGTCTGCTATATTGAAAAAAGAGGCAGTCTCTAAATAAACCCTGAAAGGTTTCTAGCAGCTAGGATGCGAGTGGAAGCTGTCTTCCTTTGGAAGTTTACATAATCATTTAATTTAATCCTTCCTGCGGTGTTTCCTAGCCACCACTTTAGTTCTTTGATCATAATATGCTAGGACAAATGTCAGGAAATATGAGTCTACAAAGTGATGTAAATCTTGTTCCCTATCGGAGATGTGACTATGAGCATTATCTTCATGATATTTTCTTTCTCATGTATTTATTTCTGCTCTGGTTTTTTCCATTTCTATGATGACAGAGGAAAGCAATGGCTTTCAAGCTAAAAACCAATGTTATCTAGTATTCAGATCCTGGTTAAGAGAGTACTTTAACTTGCATTTCAAGGTGAGGAAAAGTCATATTAGCGTGGATATTATCTGTAAGATATAGTTATATATACTTATAGTGTGGCATTTCTAATATCGTTCTGCACTTGCTTCAGCTCCATCATCAGCATGTGTGATGAGACCTACATGTGTGTTTCTGTCTCATACCAGTCAAACATAATCAGTCAAATATGGCCATTTCTTGCCTTTCAGTAGCTTTATGGCTTTATAGGCTTTATGAATTAGACTGAATGAAAAAAAAAGAAGTCTTGAAGATGATACATTTACGTCAACAAATACACACAAATTAGCATCACGTAAAAGTTGGACATAAACACTTTTTCGGTTCTTTTAAACTTTGCATTTACTAATTTAAAAATAAAAATAAGAAAGAAACTAAGAAGTTTTCTATCACTGCAGTAGCACATATTTGATATCCACATATTTGGCATGTCATGTGATTACACAGCACAGTTGAGGTCGTTACACTAAAGGGAAAATAATGATGGAATGTAGAAGACAGTGAACCAAAGAAGAAAATGTTTTGTTACTCCTAATATTTTGGTGCCTATTAGGTAAGTTTTTCTTTCGTGAGTGAAGTCCTAGCTTGCTTTTAATTAATGTTGCATTACTCTTTTTAATAACAGCATCTATTTAAGATATTGTTAATAACAACATCTACTTAAGACATTAAGTCTCTAGTATTAATTTAATGGAAGCATTCCAACAGCATCTATTATATGTTCCCAGTTAAATTATCATGATGGTCTTTTAATGGATGTTTTAATAGACATTATTAACCAGAATATTATAAAATTAAAACTGAACTCAATGGGTTCTTTGAGTTCCTGTTGTAATGTTCTGTGAAGTCACTGATTCTGAAAAATAACAGCCTATATATTTTTAATTTAATTCAGTGGCATTTGGCAAGAGCTAAAACATGAACATGCATTTATGTGGCAGGAGTAAAGACAAATATTTACTGAATAAAGATGCAGCTGATCTAAAAAATGTTTTGCATTTTGATCCCGTGGGTCAAACACTTTAAGAAGGTTTTTTATAAACGTTTGTGTACCAACAGCCACAGTCATGCTTTTTCTTCCCTGCCGATGTGTGTGATGTGG
>NW_010532312.1:0-16976 GCF_000687285.1 Phaethon lepturus | reverse complement strand
CCTGCTGAAATCAGCTCTGAAAATAATTGGGAGCCCATTTCTTCAGAGAAAGAAGGATTTTTTTCTATAAAATACCATTTCCCATATTTTTCAAAAACCTCATTTTCTCTTGTTAGTTTGTGAAACTACACAGTGGGTGTGCATAGTAAGTCTCAATTCCAGCTGGGCTACTTCTACGCCAGATTCGAACTGAGAAGTGTTGTAAAACTCAATAGATCACAGACCTGCCTATTAAGTTCTTCTTTTGGTCAGCAAACACTTAGTACACAGGCAGCAGAATTCGAACTTTCTCCTTATTGATTTTCTATTTGTGAGCCACATTCCTGAAAGTACATAATTTATCCATGGAAAACACTATTAATGAAGAAGGCCGTTGGTCATCATCTTTTCATTTCAGCAGCAATTATGATTAATTCCCATTTTCTCTTCTGATCTTCATTCTGATGTGGGAATGTGGGAGAGAAGACACCTGTCATACATTTAAAAACCTCAGATAAAAGTGGCTTGTATAACCAGTTAGCTGACATTTTGAATATATTATTATCTCTTACGTTTGGGTGGACCTTTTTCTGGAACCCTACGAGTTTCTGAGTGCTATATAACCAACCCTCCACAAAGCATTGTATAACATCTCAGGGTTAGCTGAAAACTTTTATTTCAACTAAATTACTTGAATCACCAGTATTTTTCTATGAAATCCTAATGGTCTTATTTGCATACAAATCTGTCGTTTCACACAACAGACAAAGCTGGCAGACCTAATACGAATTTCCCATTGGATTTGCTTGAGAGTATGAATCCAGCCTTCACTGAAGAAGAACTAAGCAAATCCCTTCCAATCTCCCAGAAAGACTTGTCAGAAAGTGCAAATGAAAATCTCTACTTTTCACATAGCTCTGTTGCTACCTGCATTAATCTGGCACGTTGTGATAAGGTCATGCCCATATGTGAACAAATGGTGTTTGCAGGCTGATCTGTGTGCTTTTAGAAAATACGTGCAATAAGTAAACAAGCAACAAAACGATGAAGTTATAGCCTGGAAGTGGCAAAGCAAACATCTACATTGAGAAGACGAAGGCGTTTGTTGTGCTTTTTTAACAGTCAACCTTTTAAAGGTATGTCTTAAACTAATGTGCCTAAAACAATTCTTTGATAAGTGGGAGGAACATTTCTCCTGTAACAGTGAACTTTACGCTGCATTCTCCAATGTTGTGCAGAGAAGCTTTTGTTGAAAGAACCTGCCAGGAGGTTCTTTCAAGAAAAGATGCTTTTATTTATAATCTCCGGAATTCCCAAAATGCAACGGGGTACAAACACACTTGAAAGCAGACTTTATAATAATATGAGAAAAAGATGAGAATGCCTGCTGTGCTGAGCTGGTTTGATTATACCGTAAAGCCCTTAAAAACTGAGTTTAACATGTCTTTTGGGAGAAAAAGGAAAGCTAAAATAGGCCTTCATAATAGGTCTGTATGAGATAGGAAGAAGCTGGTTACCACACGTGACAGTTTGCCTGTGCTTTTTATTTTAGTTTGGATGAAAATAGCTCACACTTGTAAATCCAGGGAGAGAATGAAGTAAACACAAGAGTTCAGTATTTCAAACAGATGACGAACTTCTAAATTTCCATTTACCAGCCTTTCCCCTTAAGAAAATAAAAACTGCTTCAGGCAAGTTCTGCTGCCCCTGCTATCGGGGGACAAGTCCTCTGTCTTCTTTCCCTCCTCTACTTTCCAGCCTTGGACTTGGGAAGTCCAAGAGGATAGGGCTTTGACTGGGGTAGGCATCAAGGGATATGGGGACCCTGCATCTCCCCAGTTCCCTCCCCATGTTTCCCGGCTCCACCTCTGGGATCAGACAGAACATCTCTGCAGTGCCAGTGTGAGTGATGGCCCAGAGCTTCGCAGAAGTGCCAGCTGGTATAAAAATCCTGTTTAGCATGGCTTTTGATGTTGCTCGCTTACTAGAAAGGAATGTGTCTATTGAAACTGAGAGTCTGCTCCTGGAACTGCCACATGGCTTAGGACAGGCAGAAGAACATGGGGGCCTGGGTACAACTGCCGCCTCTGCACGGCATGGAAGAAGCTGAATCCCTTCTATTCAGGATTTGTTTAAATGAAAAATGTTTTTTGCATAAGGGATGCTGACTTCTTGGCTTGCTGAGCAGGACACTTGCCCGAATGCAGATGACCCAGATCCATTTTTCAGTTCCAATTCCAGCTCCAAATTGGATGGAACGGGGACTTGAACCTGCAGCCTCAATTCCCTAGCGAGCACCACCAACTTAAAACCGAGTAGCTAGAAGAGCTCCTGGGATTTTTTAGTTTTAATTTTGTTACAGGGATTCCAAATTGGAGTCCATAATTGCTTTCAGCTGTAGTTTCATTGAAACAAATATATTTCTATAGAATTTGATTTTAAAAAGATTGGCATTTTCTGCCAACATCAATGGATCGAGAATATTTTGGGGAGCTACACTAGAGAAAGATTATTTAAAAGGGGAAAAATGGGAAGGATAAAAGAAGAGAATGGCAGAGGATCAGAGAAAAAGGTAGATAAGTCAAAATAAAGTCCTATTTGGAAGGGAAACAAAAAAGTTGTCTTCCCTTTTAAAAATATCTCCAAAGCATTCCTGGCTGGTTGTCCGTCCTGCTTACAGTTACAAGGCCAACAGACTTCCTGCTCACCAGTGAGCACCAGAGAAGGAGCTGTTTATTAATTCACTGGGTTATCCAAGTCAGTTTTGAATCCAGAAAGCTGCACTTACCGCAGGAAAACCATCAGAGCCCAGTTTAGGATCAAGACCCTTTGATGTCTATCGCAGACAGCAAAGCTTTCTCTTCTGCCTTTTTCCTCACCTTTTTCCTTTTATACTTTCTGAAGTAAAGTTTATTTGTCTAAG
Source organism: Phaethon lepturus (assembly GCF_000687285.1). Lineage (NCBI taxonomy): Eukaryota > Metazoa > Chordata > Aves > Phaethontiformes > Phaethontidae > Phaethon > Phaethon lepturus. The sequence continues at coordinate 14,074 of NW_010532312.1, read as the reverse complement.
TAAGTGCCCTTCTGTTTTCTATACTGCCCTCAGGCAGAGCAGGATTCTTTCTTATTGCACTGACATTAGTTTCTCCAGAAGTTACAAAATCATTCATCAAGGAGATAAACCTCCTGCTTTGTACCTTTAAGCAGATGTGCTGATGCGTTTGTTTTCCTCGGAATAACAGATTTAGTCTTTTGAGCAGATCACCTGATTTGAGAGAAGAAACCTGCATTCCAGTACCCTCTGAGCTAAAGAGGTTAAATTTGGTAACCATGAGGTAATATAATTTGGTTAGAGTGAAGGAGGACAAGCCTGAAAGATGTTAGTTTTTTAATCTCTCCCACTTTATTCAGATACAAAATAGTCTAAATGTCTATTATCGCCTGTCTTCTTTGCTGTCAAACTGGCTTCTTATAAAGTCTGCAGGACAGGAGACACATCCTGCTTCAACTGCAAATGGTGACATGACCTAAACGACCATTGTAGAACAAACGTGAGGGATCCTTGTATTACTAGGAGATGGGCAGGGTCCAGTTCAACTCTCAGATAACTCGTGGCAAAGTGAAACGATTGCATAGGAATCACAAACCCAAGGATGTGAAAACAACCTATGGTCTTGGTCAACTGTTTTCACAGGTTCTGTGCAGGCTCCTTAGGAGTGCATGAATTCCAGACCCAAGTAGCATGACCATAACCCAAACAATTAGAAGCATAAGAACAGGTCATTGAACCATAAAGAAAACCTTAAATCAGGAAAAGCTCTGGAGTTCTAAACCACCAGAAAGCAGATGCATTTACTGAGATGTAACAGGAAAGGTATAGAAGAAAATCTTACACGAAAGCAGCTGACAGAAACATAAAAATGGGCCTTTTGGTGTGCAACTGAGTTGAAAAATGTATCTTTTCATATGAAGTTAATACCATCAGTTCAGCATATGCCAGAATGTGTGACACATTCATGCCAAACTACTAAATTACACAAAGAAGCTGCTGCACCTAAGCATATGCAGTGCAGGTTAGCGAGATGATGATGCTACTGTACAGGACAAGGCATCCCTTGGGAAGGCCTCCTGGGAAATTTCCAGAATATACATAGTCATCTTGAAGATTATCAGATTAAATCCTCTGATTTGGCTTTAGACAGGGATTCAAGCCGAGGTACCTGTCCTGTACTATTAATTTCACCTGCACAGGATAGTATTTTGGGAAGCGTGAAACAGTTTTCTGACTGTTCAAGGAACATGCTACTACTGCTGCTACTTTCTACCGTTCCTCTGTTTTGTTTAGAAGCTGCTATAGCTTTTACTAAGGATCTTAGCATACTGGCTCTTCAGTGTTCACCATAAAATAATGAATATTAGAGCAGAAAAAAGGTATTTTGTGTCTTCAGGATGGTCATATAAGGTCAAATGTTTTTTGTTCATCTTTCCTTTCCTTTCTAATAATGAGTTCTTAATGCTTCAGTAAATGTAAATTCCTGTGTATTGGCATTGTGACTCGATTGCAGACGATTTGAGGATCTTCAGTTTTGCCAATTGCAACTACTCAAACAAAAGATATCAAACCCTAAAACCCAAAAGACTGGCTTGAAAATGAAATTAAAAAAAAACATATGAATTTGTGGGTCATACTTGCTCCTGTGTTATCTGACACTGGGGTGCTGGTTTTTTTCAGGCTTTACTGCATGATGTTTTTAACCTAGCCACAAATGTAAACCAAGTAAAAAAATAAATCTGAAATCTTCATTAAATCCTGAGGCTCAGAGTGGAGCTAGGAAGAGTGCTCAATGTCAAGAGAAATTGAATTGACTGAAGCAAAATTTTTATTTCCATTTGCTGTTTTACTATGGGTAAATTACAATACCAATGCATACCATTTTTTAAAAACTGTGCATTTGAAATATAAAAAATAAATTAAATGTAGTATATTAATTTTAATTTGGAATATAGTTTAAACTGTATGACTCATCATGTTGCATCATTCCACATAACTTGTTTACAAAACAAATTGTTTTCTGTACTGATATTATGCATGTTTCGGGGGACAGTCATTATTAAACGGGCTTGCAAATTTTGACTGTGAAAAAGAGAGCATCTGAATTCTGTGAATTTTTATCCAGTTACTTAAATCCCAGCCACATTACACTGATTCTGCCATTTCTTCTGATTTGAAAGAGAAAGATCTGCTTTAAAAGATAAGCAGACTGACTTTCAAACGACAAGCTATGAATTATTGAAAAACAAAAATCGTAGAAGACTGAAATCGTGGTGGAATCAGAGAGAAAGGGATATGCAGAACCAACATCAGAAACATATGAATGCCAATGCAAAACAGTTACACTAAACAGATTCTAGTGATATAATATGACTGGCATTTTAATAACAGAAAGCATCTGCGAGTTAGTATATGAGCAGGATGTTACGTGGTTCTAGCCCAACCTAGAAGCTAATGACAGCTGCTGGGAGACGGTTCATGCAAATTGCTTTTTAAAACAGAATCTTTTCTGATTGGTATTCATGTTATACCTTGTTACAGCAGATATTGTTTGAGGGGGGCATAGCCCTGATGTGGATGTGATTTCTAAGTCTCTTACCCAAGACACCAGGTGACGGAGTGGGGTTGGGCTTATTCTCCCAAGGCCAGGAGCAGCAGGATGTTGTATCACCTGGAGCCCTGCCTACAGCCCACAAACTTAACCTCGACAAAACTGTGCTAGTTGGGGCATCCTGGCAAAACATAGCTATAGTAAGGAAATCTGAATCTACAGTGTCTTCAGTGCTTTCCTCCACCTCCCTACCATCTTGTATTTCTAGTACAGTTCCTCTGGGAACCTGGCATTTTCAGATCAGCTATCTGTCTTCAATTAATGAGAGACTGACCCTCAATAAGAACACTGTGGATCTCAATTCTTAGGTAAATTTGAGCTTGTGTAAAACTGTGGCTCTGTTTCCCACTGCATGATGACCTTTGTCTAAACTCACGTCTCTGTGTTTGGAAGACAGGTTCCAACTCTTCCTTATTTTTCACAGCAAACGGGTTCTGCCAAGACAACAGCCAACCGGAATCCTTGAGATGTGAAAACAAGTAAAACCATTTTTAGAAACATAGAGCTTCTTGCTGCTGCAAGCAATGGTTTTGTGCCTATCTACATTTGAGCTTCTTTGGATTTTAAGAAAAAGCAGTAAAGTTGCTTTAAAGCAAAGTATAATAATACAGATGTAAATTTTATTCTATTTTTAATATAAGCATTGGTTTAAAGATGAATGATGAGTTAACAGTATCTGACAAGGCAATACCAAAAAATAAAATGGCAATTTCTAGAAAGGAAGCCGAGATTCAGCAGCTTCTGAGTAGCCTTATAGGCTGACATTAAATTAGGCTGCTGGAATAGCATGTTCAAGTGAAGGGCCAGTAAGTGCTTTTGGGGTCAATGTCATCAGGTGAAACAACCAGAAGCCAATTAAGCCATTTAACTAAAAAGTTTGAATCTGAGAAGTTAAGATAATCAAAGATCAAACTAGCGTCACACTCCTAAATTAGTTCTAATTGGAAAAGTGTAGGTTCTGTTAAACCCGCCTTCAGACCATTAAATGTCCAAATGGAAAACAATAAGGACATGTCCCAAAACTGTCAGTCATCTTGTAAGCAACGGACTTTTGAGGAGTTTAGTAATGGAAAATTTAGGCTAAATAATGCAATCTGTATAGAGTGAGTCACATACAGGAAGTCTAGTTCAAATGCAATTTAAATATTACACATGATGTTAGGGAAGAAAAAATGGAGGAAGAACTTTAGAGAACAGGGAGTAAAATGATACAGTTAAATACAAACAAGACGTAAAAATGAAATTAAAAAACCCCCAAGAAACAAAACCTCTGTACTCTCACAGCCAAACATCTCTCTCACGTTATTAAGAACAAAGACCAGAAAATATCTGAATTACCTTAATTTAAATTATAATACCCACATGTACATACCAACTAAAAATAGATAAGGGTTCAGTTATGAAGAAGTGGAAAGAGAACTGGTCATAAGCATCCTCAGACTGCAGATTACCTGGGTTCTTTCACCAAGAGCTGCATTTTACAAATTCTAAGTCACAAAAGTCCCAGATTCCCATGATATCTGAGGAGAGATCTTGGTACACCATTATCAGCATAGTCATATGTCAGTGCAATTGATTACATGATTAATATCAGAATGTACTTCTGGAAACCTTCCCAGAAGTCTACATTAGTGGATTCTCACTCTTCTACTTTAGGGCTATAACATTATACAATGCATTAGAGGCTGAAGGCACAGAGCAAAGAAAAGGTTTAATTACAGTTCCTGTGTGGAACATTATAAATATTATGGCAAGGATAAAGAAGTCAAGATAAGAAACCAAAAATGAAAAAAAAAATACTGATGAGAAAATCACCTTAGAAATGACATCCTGAGGCAGAGGATATTGATGATGAATAGTAATAATATTCGATCTCAGATAGTGCTGATGGTTCCAGCAAGAGCTGCAGAGATTATGTTTATCATTATATTAGTCACTTCTCTGTGGCTTATTAGGAGAATTCTAATTCAACCAACTCTCCAACTCTAGCTGGTATGATGTGAAGGCAAAGATTACTCTGCTATACTTCTATCGTGAAAGAATGCATTTGATACCTTTTTTAACTGGAAGAATAAATATACACAATTTTCCAGAGGAAAAGTACTATAGAAGGAACTGTTACTGAAATTGTATTAAAAACATAGGTCTAGAAAGTGAAAGGCTCTTGCATATTTTAAGGTTGCTTCAGGGTATTCCAGCAACCCCTTGAAGTTAAAAAGAATAATATCAGAAAGAGCCTTTTTCGTCTTTTTCCAGACAGCACAAACCCGAATTCCAAAACAAACTTTAAACTCAAAGTATGTTCTGCACGCCAAGAGGCTCTTCATTGCTATATTAGCTTTACTGCTAGCTTTACTACTGCTATACTAGCCTTACTACTTTGTTTATTTTATCCTATACTGCTATACTAGCCGTACTACTTTATTTACTATTTTATTTTACTTTATATATTATTTTTACCCCACAAAATATACTATTCTATTTTACTTTTTTATTATTTTAGTTTCACTACTGCTATACTAGCTTTACTACTCTATACTAGCTTTATTACTACTATACTAGCTTTACTACTGCTATAGTAGAGGTAAACATATTAGAAGGCATAGAAAGCATAATACTCATTGTAGAAAATATAGGTACCATCCACCCATGTCAGTATGAATCTGTGCATGACAGCTTGGAAAGGAAGTTTCCAATGTATGATGAGAAGGCAGAAAGGGAAAGCAAGAAAAAGAAAGGTGCTGAGATACCTATACCAAGGTTGGATTACATGAATGAACATGAAAAACGTAAGTATAGATCTAGATCTACAACAAGAGTTGTATATATATACACTATATACTTTTGCAAAGGTGATTCATGGACTACAAGAGTTACATATACTTACTATACATACTTTCGCAAAGGTGATTCACGGACTAAGTCTATACTGTCTTTGGAACCAGCACCTTGATGCACACCGAAGTCTCCATCCAAGGTGTCTGCACCAGTTGCATCCACATTGCTGCAATCTGTAGGATGAATCAAGGCAGCACAGAGTCCCACATTGGTTTCACCTGACTACAAAATCTTAGTAGTTATAGATCATTATAGACCATTAATTTGCATTTACTGACACACGATAGCTGTTTCAGACACATGCTATAATTGTTGCAAATGCTGGGGTGCATTCTTGGTCATTAGTTTGTGCTGGGAGAATCTTCTGTCAAGATCATAGAGATGCACACAAACTTCCTGTACATCATCCGTGACTGAATGGTTTCAGAGGAGTCCCTGTACTCCTCCAGTGCCGGGCAATATGCAGCTTTCCCACCTTTTCAGAGACAAATGATGTTCACCAGCTGATCACCGCCCGAGGAGACACAGCTCTGTAACAGGAAGGATGGTTGTGGCCCCTCAGAGGCTGGGTCATGGCCTCCCTGACACCGATTTCATGAGGCAGGTGTGGGAAGCTGCCCTGGTTTTGGGTGGTTCTGATCAAGGATGGGCATGCATATGCACAGCCTTTCAGTTCCTCAATTTATACAATTTATAACCACAACTCTGAGCCAAGAACATGAATCAGCAGTGTGCCCTTGCAGCAAAGGCGGCCAGCTGCATCCTTGGCTGGGTCAGCAAGTGCAAAGCCAGCAGGTCAAGGGAAGAAATTGTCCCCGTCTATTCAATACTTTAAAGACCACATCTGGAGTGCTTTGACAGTTTTGGGCATTGCAGTACAAGAAGACACTGACATCCTGGAGTGATCCCAGTGAATGGCCACCTTGATAGTTATGGAACCTCCACCCTTTGATATACTCAGAACCTGAGTGGACAAAGCCTTGAGGGAACCTGTTTTATCTGCATCTGCTTTGAGCACACAACCAATCTTTGTTGTCACATAGCTCTCTAACCAGCACCAGAAATACAACTAAAACCTCAAATGGATCACCTACAATGTATTTGTATACTACAAATACAGCTCTTTGTAGTATGGCAGTGAGGGTTAGAGGTCCTTGCATAAGGGTACGTAGGTTGCTGGGATCCTTTTGGGGAACTATAAGCTGCTCAGCTATGGTATGATAGCATCCATGGTGAAGACAACCAACACATGCCAAAATCATCAGCTAGTCTCTGTAACTCATTCTATGAGATGCCTTTTCTAGGAAAGTCCCTGAATGTGTTCACCAACATATAGGCTGTAGAGGAAGTCAGTGGACTATGAGTTAGTAGCAAAACCTGAGAGTGCAAAAACACAACAATACTGAAATACCCACAGTATGTTCGGTCAGGACGTTCTCCATGTTCTGGTCATCACTAGAGGGCTGGTGCTGTTTTTCAGGGCTGCTCTGCTGACAACAGCACGAGTCTGTTCAACTCCAGACAAAGGTGAATCTCTTGCCACCGTGACTCCCATAATCTACAGCAGCTCAGCCTGCGAAGTAGAGTGTGTCACAGTAAACGAGACATTAGATTGTAATTAAACTGGCAATTAAACTGTAAATAACTTCAGCAAATAACCTTTTTTTCTCAAAGAAAACTGTCAAGGTTTTTTTAAGAGAAGTGACTGCAGGAAAAATCAAACAAGTTCTATTTAAGTAGAAGGAAAACTAATATAAATCTTTTGGAAAAAGTCAAATGTGGACATTTTTATGAACTCCTGTTAGACAAAAATGGCATGACCGGTTTCCTTAAAAAAATCGATTTGGTCAGAGATAAAGCTTAATAACTTTCTGAGGGAAAGCCAAAGTGAATAGTTAGTTAATAAAAAACCTTAGCATTGCACAGGCCTTTTTAAACTTAGGAGGAATGACTGTTGCTCTAATAAATCCCTGAGGTTATTCTGCAGATACCTTCGTATTTATGAAGGAATAATGATTATAACGCCTTGTGGTGATTATGGTGGGGAAAGTGTGGGTCATAGATTCCAGCAGAAGGAAGTGAAGGCATTGGAGTCCACTGTAAGACTCAGAATAACTTAATCTAGGCTCTCATCTTTAGCAAGAACATTTTAATTTAGAGTTCCAACATCAAACACCATATGAAATCACCATTTCTTTGAAAAAACACACTTAAGGACAAGAAGATAGTGGCCAAAATCCTTAAACTAATTAGTACCAAACACTCCTCTGGGCTGAACTTTTCCCTAGGATCAAATTACTGAGCTTAAGCTAGCAAGCTCTTCGTCTGATTTCAGTGTGGGCAAGGACGAACTTCTAGCGATAAGAATCTTTATCATCTCTATCCTAAATTGCTTTTTAACCTGGTTTTATTATTTTCTTCTTCTTTTTTCATCTATCCATTAAATAATAATCCTGACTAGTTACTTCTGTTCACATATAAACAAGACAGACATGTAGATGTGGTGCTTTGGGACACGGTTTAGTGGTGGACTTGGCAGTGCTAGGTTAATGGTTGGACTTGATGATCTTAAAGGTCTTTTCCAACCTAAATGATTTTATGATTCTATGACTTAGTGAGTTTCCCATTCCTCAGCAGGGAACAATCTATTACTATACTTCACCATCGGTCATATTTCTGACTGCAGCCTTTACCTCTGTCCCTAAGAGAAAAGCACCAATCCTGATTCTTGCAGAGACAGGTCTAATGTCAAGGCTGAAGAGGACGACTGTGACTGTCCAGATCATTTCTTGCTTAGGATTGCAGTGTTACCACAAAACATATTCTCAGATGAACAGGAAGGACAGAGAAGAAGGAAGGCAAGAGGACTGGCAGCTAGAGGTAAAAAGCAGGAAGGTGATAAGGGGGGAAAAAACCCCAACAAACTAGGAAGGTGATAGATTCAGAGATTTATGAGCAGCTGAGAAGATAATCCTGCCCCAGACTAAATAAGAACTATCGAGTAAGGAAGAAACTATGTCCCCAGTGTGCAACTGGAGTCTCTGTTCCCTTAAAACTTCATATTTAAGCTCAGGACTTGAATTAAAATTATGCATTGCTACATTAACTTCTTTGGGTCGCTAAGATAGCTTGATTTATAGAAGACAGCAGTCGTGGAAACTGTACTTTTAAGACAGCAGGTCTTATACCTGTGTAATTGTGAGGAGAATTAGGTTCACTGGGTAGGATTTATTTTTAATTTTCCTAAGTTTTTTTAAAAACAAGGCTTTTTTCTTTTACATTAACACATTGTAACGATCAAAAATTCAGCTTTGACTTGGATAAATATCTATCAAGGTTTGCAGAAGAGACATTGCCACTGACCTTATGATCTTAACAACACTGTTACAGTCAGCTGTATTCCCTTCTTGTACTCATGTAATTTGAAGGCTATGGTATATGCTATAGAAAAAGCAATATGGGAAACAAAACAATCCTTTTAGTTTGCAAACAAAACGGTGCTGCTGACAGACAGAATTGCCAGAGGTTACTAGTTTACCATATTGCATACTGGCTAAAACATAGCTATGAAGAAACCAAAATTAAAAATTCTTCTCTCCTAATTATATTAATGACATATAATTTCCAGTTCATTTAGCCATGTGTTTTGCAAGCTTTTAAGTCCAACAGTAGTCTAAACATCAGAATTGTACAGTGACTGCATTTCTGTAAGAGAAGTAAATACATTTTTAAAAAAGGACAGAAAATATTATGAAATGGTGACTACTGTAAAAAAAAAAAATCCTGACACTTTTATGATTTGGCATTTTAAATATAAATACTAGGGTAATTTCACTGTGCCTTTGAATGAAATGATGGTGTGAGCTACCTGAAAACAAACTCCCTTGGGAATTGATTTATCAGGTTACTGATATTCAAAAGTATTTTCTGAAAATTAAAATACATTAACTAGTTTTTTACCCTAGTAACTCTATCCCATTTTTTCTTCATATGGATGTTCTTGGTCTACTCTGCATACATAGACGGTAGCACTTGCCACACTTCATGGCTGGGCCAGCTTTCTGGGGGGATCTTTGTTATATGTCTTCTGCATGGTGAACGTTTTATGGACATCTCAAATTAGAGATGTGAAATTCAGGACGCCTGAAGCCATAAGGTTTTACCCACATTTCAGTGATATATTCTAAGATATATATTCATCCTCACTCCACTTTCAGATTGGTGTAAATATAAGCATACTTTGCACTTTGACAGACAATTCATTTAAGTCTCTCCAAACAGAGTTATCCCTATTTTGTATTGGAGACAATGGAATGACAAGGACATCTCTTATGCACATTATGACAATCATGTGTATCCATTTGAAAAGACCTTGTTTAAATCTCAACCATTTCCTCAGAGGTAACACTGACTGCCATTACACAGCTCTTCCTCCTGCTTTGTGAAGGTCAGCTCCACAAAATTAAATTAGAAGTTCCTCTTTCCATTCTTTTTATTACACAGTCATCCATATGATGCATAGGCTCACCAGTGATTAGAAATTTTACACTGGGGAAGCCATAATTAATGCTTACCACCATAGGGTAAAACTGGAGACTGAAAATATCTGGGCACTCTGGAAGCTACTGTTCAGCAGTTCTTCATTTTATGTAGCACATTCTGCCTGAAAAGAAAAGCAGGACTTCCATCCAATTCATCCTACCCGCACTGAAAACAACGTTTTTCTGGAGTACCACTTTGGAGAAAACTGACGTTCAAAGCAAAGGGGAAGATTAGGGATGCAGAGTTATCAACCCAAAAGAGAATCCCTGAACTAGGGGCACCATCTACAGGGGAACAGACCAACACTGACTCAGATCTGTCCTTGCATTACACAGCTAACATCAGTGCAAAACATATACAGGTTGGTTTGACTACACTTGAACACTCCCTCGTAAGAGTATTTCCATTTTCATTTTCATTTATGCTGCCACAGCGTCCAGGAGCTCTCTGTTGGTTGCTATACAACTGCAGATTAAAAGAGACCACCTCTGCCTAAACAACTTAGAAGAAGCAGCAGATGTGTACAGATCAAACACAAGAAAACAATGAAATCAAATAACACATTGACACAAACATCAGTCAGTGGACTAACACGTTCTTTGATTTTACCCTTTCATTTTTAGCTAGCACTAAAACCAGAACAAAAACCCAACACTTCTTCTCCACTCCCCCTATCCAACAAACAATCTCACACCTTGCTCCAAAATCATCTTCAGAGACTTGCTTCCTATGACACTTTTGTTAGATGCGTACAGCTGAAGAGTTACTCCAGTATTTATTCATTTTATTGAAGGTTAATTCTCACTTTTGGAATGCAGCTTTCTCACTTTGCCTTCATGTCTTGCATGTTCTCCTTACGCAGGCTTGGCTTTCTGACTAAGAATGTGCCTTCTAAATACATCCTCATCACCCGCTATATACTGTGGAAACTTCACTGAAATCAAGGATGACAGTGCCCTAAAAATGGGATTCCAAGTTTTTAATGTTCAGCTGTACATACCAGCCCTTGGATTCCCAGTTAACCGGGAAAAACAGCAATCGAGAGCAGGCGTTTCATTTGCTAAACGAAGTTTCAGAGACGTGTGCTTGAACTCATGCAATCGGAAGTTCCCTTCTCCCATCTCCCTAAGCAAAAGCCAATTTCTTCGTCTTCAGGCATACAAACTCCTCTCAAAATGAAAAGCTGGAGGATAGAAAAGACCTAAACAAAGGAAAGATAGAAATAAAATAGCATGACAATGAAGAACAAAGTACAAGAATTTTTCTGTTAAAAATAGGTACCTGTGATCTTGTGCAACACAATGTCAGTGAATAATTTCATCATGACAGTCACAGTTCAACCCCTGTTAGTTTACAGTTCTAAACTCTGCCTGGTAAGTAAATTAACATGCCACCAATATCATTTACTCATTCACTTGCTGCTGATTTGCCCTTATGATTTGCCTGACTTCCCATCTTGTACATCTAATTGTGGCGGTTGTGATACTTGGTCACACAAAGGCTGACGTACAAAAAAACCCCAATGGCAGCTTGGGCTCAAAGCCAGAGCCCTGACTGCTGGTTTTGATGTGCTAACTGCTGTTGGTCCTGAATTTGCCTCAGTTCAGTGACTGTCATTCTAGTATCTGCTTTTTATAGGCCATAAAACTTGCCAGGACAGGCCTGGGAATATTTCGGTTTCACTGGCTTTGGCCCAGGCTTTCTCCTTCTTTATGGAGCGAGGAGTATTTTACTTTCAAAACCTAGTTTTTATGGCTTATATTGCTTTCTGCTCCTGAGGTTTTATCTTGAAGTCATAGTATACAGAGAGTAAAAAATAGAAGTGGCAAAAGACAAACATTGCATCGTTTCTGGTCTTGCTTTTTTATTCAGATTCTTCCCAGATGCTCCTGTACCTCTGGCTTAGTCAAAGTCCAAATTAAAAACAAGGGATATGAAGGATATAACAGAGTCTTCATTTGTACTTAGCAGGTTCTTGATGGAATTTCTGAATGGTAGACGCTACTTACAAGTTCTCTTTTGATGTACTAATGCACATTGAAAAAAACCAAACCAAAACAAAATAGGCCTTGGGTTTAAAAGATCAATTCTCCTGGGTTTGCATGTTTCTTCTTTTTTTCTTATGAGAGGATACCTTCTTCTTCCCTGAACACAACTGTGGAAGACATAACAATAACAATAATAATAAAAATACTACTGCTACAATGATCTGTGTTTCGTGAGTTTAGTGGCTAGCATTTGGCTAGCACTCCAAGCATTCAAGTGGCTCCTAGGACATCCTTGCCGATTCAGGACATGTATGTCATCCCTCAAGCTCCACAGCTTCCTTTGGTTTAATTAACCACCATGCCTGGACAGTAACTACCTATCTCCTTGTAGATGCAGTAGAGAAGTAACATTTGCTCACAGGACTGGCGACCTCTTTCTGTATGAATAAGCTTTTGGGCCTGAAAGGAACCAAAGGAAATATGTGCGCTAGAAGGAATGCAACTTTTGCAGTAATTTCTCCATTGCAAATTACGAAGTTAAAAAAGCTTAGGTAAAATCTCTCCCACCACCCTCCCAGCCCCTACCACACCTGCCCTTTTATTTTTGTTTATTTATTTTTTTTAAATCTAGCAGAATAATCATGTATGGACTACCACAGTAAGAAAGCAATGAAGTGATGGTATACCCTTCAGGACTACTTATAGATAGCAATTCTGTTCCTTACTGTCTATACACTAAGAGAGGGCCATTTGGCTTAAAAGATGTTTTGTGTCTGCTCAAATACTAAGACAGAGTATAACGTGTCATGCCTTGTGAATGCCAGACTCCCACAGACTTCTGGCTGTGTGGCTGTTAGGAACACAGCATCAAGTCCTCATAATTACTAGCATTGAAATGTGTGGGCTTTTTAACTGACCAGATAAATGACCCTAGAGAAAACAGTCCTTGATGTCAATTGTATTGGGAGAGAGAAGACAGCCACATTTTTAAATCACATAGGGTGATCTGGGCACAGTTGACCACTTCTGCATATGCAGTTTAAATAATGGTGGCTCCTCCTTTCTGTAGCTCAGCAAGGGCTGATACTTGCTTTCCTTTTTCCTCTACCCTCTTATGACATAATGTGCCCACGCAAGAAAAACTTGTATTTTGACTAAGAGACCTAAGAACACATGTCCAGCACTGACATGATCACAAAATGTGTACTTGAACTGAGCTGGAAAAGGGCTGTGATTTTTAGAGGCAAATCCCACCACGAAAGTATGGGTGGGGAATGGCAGGACGATGGATGATGTGCTCTTTAAGGCATAGTAAGTCACTTATGGGATGTGCCTGGGAGCTTCTTGACTTTCTCAGTTACCTGCTAATGATGGCATACAGGCTCCCCTCTTTGCCAATATTTGCTATTTATGATATTAAGATATAGATAACTTTCACTCTCATGTGCTAAGTGACACCAACTAAATTGTTGTAGAATGCATTACTACTTACTCAAGTTTTCTTAGAGTCCTGTACTACCATGCATCAAGCCTGGGCTAAAACCTGTATATTCAGTACCTGTGACCAATTAAAGGTTATAGAAACTCTTAGATAAATACCACCGTATTTTTTTACAGTTTTGCAGATAAAATTATGTTTTCCTCCTGTGCCTTTGAGGGTATAGATGCAACAATAATATATGCTGAGGAACAAAGAACTTTAGCCTGTTGTGTTTTTAAAAGCTAAACTTACATCTAAATCTATTTCAATTTCCCTCTGGAACCTGAGCAGCTTTTTATGTTATATTAAACATTAGACAAATAGGGTAGATCTAATTAAAAGTTGAAGAAATGTGCTTCCCTTAATTGAATTTGTTACAGTTACATTTTGCAGACCAATGTTAATCAAAGCTCCAGTTCAGAGTGGATGGATCAAGGGAATTAAGTTAACCCTCGCACGTCCTTACCTGAACACACGATACGCTATGCTCTCGCCTAAGCCACAGGAGCCTGTTATGACTCGCCGCTCAGTCGCGACCGCCCGGGGCGGGCTGCCCAAGGGCCCGCCGCAGCGGGAGGGCCGCGCACCTCAGGCTCGCTAGAAGCACCGAGTACCGGGGGGCAGCGGCAGCACCTG